>NC_092499.1:127602062-127904387 GCF_047511675.1 Marmota flaviventris
ATACGTTATGTCAGGAGCACAAGTTTTGGAAGCCCCGGCAGCTCTCCCTGGACCCTGCCACCTCTGTCTCTGTCTATGCCAACGTGCCGGACCTCAGTCACGATGAGCGAGACGGTAATGGGTTTTCACTCATTTTGTTCAGCTTTTCCAAGGAATGTTATTGGAGGACTCATCATCGATCCACGCACGCCGGATGCACCAACCGCGTCACGTCCCTGGCCGGGCCGCGGCCCGACCGAGCACAGTCATTCGGATGGTATTTCCACACCAACCCTCATAGCCTAGAACAACTGGCTTGGCACGGGGGAGGTGGACCAGCCAAGCTTACCGTCTTGGCCACCCTCCGGCCTGTTTCCCAGTCCGCGAACACAGGGATGCCAAACACAAACAGGACCCCACGGCCTCAGCACAGGTGGACACGCTCCACTCAGCCACCAGGCACGCCTCCCTCGGCCCGCCACCTTGTCCTGAAGAGTGTACACAAATGAAAAGCAACCATGAGGACAATGGCCCGATGCCAAGGCTCTCTTCCCTGATACCAGCTTCCTGTCGGCTGAGTATACTCCCCAATGCTCACCATACACTGTCTTGCATCCCCAATCCACAGAGAGCTGATCCACAATCCTGCACCTGGGGGCTAGATCCACACACACAGGGAACTTGGGTGCACCATCTTGGGAGGATAGTTTGCTATAGGCCTCCCTTTCCGCACCTTCTAGGCCTCACCCGGGGAATGCCTGCTGCAATTTTCCACATCCGTCTTGTACCTGTCCTCCCCTCTAACCTCCACACTCCACCCGGCTGACCGCTGCAAGAATGTCTGCTGCACCCTCACCCACTGCTCCTATAAGAAAGGGAGGGCCAGGACTAGCCCTCTCCAGGCCACCTCTTACCTCCAAGACATCCCAACCTTTAAAAGAGGGCGCTTGGACACCTCACACCTCTTGTTCCCCCAGCAGGCCTGGTTCTGCTGAGCATCTCATTCTGCTCAGCCAAGAATACTCAGCGGCCACACGCACATGAACAGGGCCACAGCCCACCTTTCCACATTGGCCGGGCCTAGGATTTCGCTCATGGGGAGGACAAGTATTGGAAGCCCCGGCAGCTATCCCTGGCCCCTGCCAACTCTTCCTCTGCCTCTGCCAACGTGCTGGACCTCAGTCACGATGAGCGAGACGGTAGTGGGTTTTCACTCATTTTGTTCAGCTTTTCCAAGGAATGTTATTGGAGGACTCATCATCGATCCAAGCACGCCGGACGCACCAACCGCGTCCACGCCCCTGGCCGGGCCTGGGCCCGACCGAGCACATTTGGGGGGCGGTATTTCCACGCCAATCCTGCATATCCTCCAACAACTGCCTTGACATGGTGGAGGTGGACAAACAAATCTTACCGTCTTCACCACGCACCGGCCTTTGTCCCAGTCACGAACACAGGCATTCCAACCAGAAAAAAGGACCCAAGGGCCTCAGCACAGGTGGGCACGCTCCAATCTGCCACCAGGAAGCCTTCTCGCTCGCCGTCTCCTCCTGAAGAGTGCACACAAACGACAAGCAACCATGAGAACAAAGGCCCGGTGCCAGGCCCCTCCTCTCCGATGCCAGCTTCCTGTAGGCTGAGGAAAATCCTCAATGCTCAGGATATACTCTCCTGCATCCCCAATATACAGAGAGCTAATCGAGAACCGCACATCTGGGGGCTACGGCCACACACCCGGAGAACTTGCGCGCGCCATCTTGGGAGGATAGTTCGCTACAGGCTTCGCATTGCGCACCTTACACGCATCACCAAGGGTCTGCCTACTGCAACATTCCACTTCCGCCATGTTCCTGTCCTCCACTCCACCCCGCTGTCCCTGACATAACGTATGCTACACACTCACCCAGTGGTCCCATCAGGAAAAGAAGGGGCCACGGCTATGCCTCGTGCCTACAGAGAACCTCGTGCCTCCAAGTCATCCCAACCTTTTAAAAGAGGGCGCTTGGACACCTCACATCTCTGTTGCCCCAGTAGGCATAGCCCCTTCGAGCACCTGATTCGGCTCAGCCAAAATGCCGAGCGGCCACACGCACATGGACGGAGCCACAGCTCAGCTGTGGGCATCGGGCCTGGCCTAGGAATTCGCATATGAGGAGCACAAGTTTTGGAAGCCCCGGCAGCTCTCCCTGGACCCTGCCACCTCTGTCTCTGTCTATGCCAACGTGCCGGACCTCAGTCACGATGAGCGAGACGGTAATGGGTTTTCACTCATTTTGTTCAGCTTTTCCAAGGAATGTTATTGGAGGACTCATCATCGATCCAAGCACGCCGGACGCACCAACCGCGTCCACGTCCCTGGCCGGGCCGCGGCCCGACCGAGCACAGTCATTGGGATGGTATTTCCACACCAACCCTCATAGCCTACAACAACTGGCTTGGCACGGGGGAGGTGGACCAGCCAAGCTTACCGTCTTGGCCACCCTCCGGCCTGTTTCCCAGTCCGCGAACACAGGGATGCCAAACACAAAACAGGACCCCACGGCCTCAGCACAGGTGGACACGCTCCACTCAGCCACCAGGCACGCCTCCCTCGCCCGCCACCTTGTCCTGAAGAGTGTACACAAATGAAAAGCAACCATGAGGACAATGGCCCGATGCCAAGGCTCTCTTCCCTGATACCAGCTTCCTGTCGGCTGAGTATACTCCCCAATGCTCACCATACACTGTCTTGCATCCCCAATCCACAGAGAGCTGATCCACAATCCTGCACCTGGGGGCTAGATCCACGCACACGGGGAACTTGGTGCACCATCTTGGGAGGATAGTTTGCTATAGGCCTCCCTTTCCGCACCTTCTAGGCCTCACCCGGGGAATGCCTGCTGCAATTTTCCACATCCGTCTTGTACCTGTCCTCCCCTCTAACCTCCACACTCCACTCGGCTGACCGCTGCAAGAATGTCTGCTGCACCCTCACCCACTGCTCCTATAAGAAAGGGAGGGCCAGGGCTAGCCCTCTCCAGGCCACCTCTTACCTCCAAGACATCCCAACCTTTTAAAAGAGGGCGCTTGGACACCTCACACCTCTTGTTCCCCCAGCAGGCCTGATTCTGCTGCGCATCTCATTCTGCTCAGCCAAGAATACTCAGCGGCCACACGCACATGAACAGGGCCACTGCCCACCTTTCCACATTGGCCGGGCCTAGGATTTCGCTCATGGGAGGACAAGTATTGGAAGCCCCCGGCAGCTATCCCTGGCCCCTGCCAACTCTGCCTCTGCCTCTGCCAACGTGCTGGACCTCAGTCACGATGAGCGAGACGGTAGTGGGTTTTCACTCATTTTGTTCAGCTTTTCCAAGGAATGTTATTGGAGGACTCATCATCGATCCAAGCACGCCGGACGCACCAACCGCGTCCACGCCCCTGGCCGGGCCTGGGCCCGACCGAGCACATTTGGGGGCGGTATTTCCACGCCAATCCTGCATATCCTCCAACAACTGCCTTGACATGGTGGAGGTGGACAAACAAATCTTACCGTCTTCACCACGCACCGGCCTTTGTCCCAGTCACGAACACAGCCATTCCAACCAGAAAAAAGGACCCAAGGGCCTCAGCACAGGTGGGCACGCTCCAATCTGCCACCAGGAAGCCTTCTCGCTCGCCGTCTCCTCCTGAAGAGTGCACACAAACGACAAGCAACCATGAGAACAAATGCCCGGTGCCAGGCCCCTCCTCTCCGATGCCAGCTTCCTGTAGGCTGAGGAAAATCCTCAATTGCTCAGGATATACTCTCCTGCATCCCCAATATACAGAGAGCTAATCGAGAAACCGCACATCTGGGGGCTACGGCCACACACCCGGAGAACTTGCGCGCGCCATCTTGGGAGGATAGTTCGCTACAGGCTTCGCATTGCGCACCTTACAGGCATCACCAAGGGTCTGCCTACTGCAACATTCCACTTCCGCCTTGTTCCTGTCCTCCACTCCACCCCGCTGTCCCTGACATAACGTATGCTACACACTGACCCAGTGGTCCCATCAGGAAAAGAAGGGCCACGGCTATGCCTCGTGCCTACAGAGAACCTCGTGCCTCCAAGTCATCCCAACCTTTTAAAAGAGGGCGCTTGGACACCTCACATCTCTGTTGCCCCAGTAGGCATAGTCACTTCGAGCACCTGATTCGGGTCAGCCAAAATGCCGAGCGGCCACACGCACATGGACGGAGCCACAGCTCAGCTGTGGGCATCGGCCTGGCCTAGGAATTCGCAATATGAGGAGCACAAGTTTTGGAAGCCCCGGCAGCTCTCCCTGGACCCTGCCACCTCTGTCTCTGTCTATGCCAACGTGCCGGACCTCAGTCACGATGAGCGAGACGGTAATGGGTTTTCACTCATTTTGTTCAGCTTTTCCAAGGAATGTTATTGGAGGACTCATCATCGATCCACGCACGCCGGATGCACCACCGCGTCCACGTCCCTGGCCGGGCCGCGGCCCGACCGAGCACAGTCATTCGGATGGTATTTCCACACCAACCCTCATAGCCTAGAACAACTGGCTTGGCACGGGGGAGGTGGACCAGCCAAGCTTACCGTCTTGGCCACCCTCCGGCCTGTTTCCCAGTCGCGAACACAGGGATGCCAAACACAAAACAGGACCCCACGGCCTCAGCACAGGTGGACACGCTCCACTCAGCCACCAGGCACGCCTCCTCGCCCGCCACCTTGTCCTGAAGAGTGTACACAAATGAAAAGCAACCATGAGGACAATGGCCCGATGCCAAGGCTCTCTTCCCTGATACCAGCTTCCTGTCGGCTGAGTATACTCCCCAATGCTCACCATACACTGTCTTGCATCCCAATCCACAGAGAGCTGATCCACAATCCTGCACCTGGGGGCTAGATCCACACACACAGGAACTTGGGTGCACCATCTTGGGAGGATAGTTTGCTATAGGCCTCCCTTTCCGCACCTTCTAGGCCTCACCCGGGGAATGCCTGCTGCAATTTTCCACATCCGTCTTGTACCTGTCCTCCCCTCTAACCTCCACACTCCACCCGGCTGACCGCTGCAAGAATGTCTGCTGCACCCTCACCCACTGCTCCTATAAGAAAGGGAGGGCCAGGACTAGCCCTCTCCAGGCCACCTCTTACCTCCAAGACATCCCAACCTTTAAAAGAGGGCGCTTGGACACCTCACACCTCTTGTTCCCCCAGCAGGCCCTGGTTCTGCTGAGCATCTCATTCTGCTCAGCCAAGAATACTCAGCGGCCACACGCACATGAACAGGGCCACAGCCCACCTTTCCACATTGGCCGGGCCTAGGATTTCGCTCATGGGGAGGACAAGTATTGGAAGCCCCGGGCAGCTATCCCTGGCCCCTGCCAACTCTGCCTCTGCCTCTGCCAACGTGCTGGACCTCAGTCACGATGAGCGAGACGGTAGTGGTTTTCACTCATTTTGTTCAGCTTTTCCAAGGAATGTTATTGGAGGACTCATCATCGATCCAAGCACGCCGGACGCACCAACCGCGTCCACGCCCCTGGCCGGGCCTGGGCCCGACCGAGCACATTTGGGGGTGCGGTATTTCCACGCCAATCCTTCATATCCTCCAACAACTGCCTTGACATGGTGGAGGTGGACAAACAAATCTTACCGTCTTCACCACGCACCGGCCTTTGTCCCAGTCACGAACACAGGCATTCCAACCAGAAAAAAGGACCAAGGGCCTCAGCACAGGTGGGCACGCTCCAATCTGCCACCAGGAAGCCTTCTCGCTCGCCGTCTCCTCCTGAAGAGTGCACACAAATGACAAGCAACCATGAGAACAAAGCCCGGTGCCAGGCCCCTCCTCTCCGATGCCAGCTTCCTGTAGGCTGAGGAAAATCCTCAATGCTCAGGATATACTCTCCTGCATCCCCAATATACAGAGAGCTAATCGAGAACCGCACATCTGGGGGCTACGGCCACACACCCGGAGAAATTGCGCGCGCCATCTTGGGAGGATAGTTCGCTACAGGCTTCGCATTGCGCACCTTACACGCATCACCAAGGGACTGCCTACTGCAACATTCCACTTCCGCCATGTTCCTGTCCTCACTCCACCCCGCTGTCTCTGACATAACGTATGCTACACACTGACCCAGTGGTCCCATCAGGAAAAGAAGGGCCACGGCTATGCCTCGTGCCTACAGAGAACCTCGTGCCTCCAAGTCATCCCAACCTTTTAAAAGAGGGCGCTTGGACACCTCACATCTCTGTTGCCCCAGTAGGCATAGCCCCTTCGAGCACCTGATTCGGCTCAGCCAAAATGCCTAGCGGCCACACGCACATATACGGAGCCACAGCTCAGCTGTGGGCATCGGCCTGGCCTAGGAATTCGCATATGAGGAGCACAAGTTTTGGAAGCCCCGGCAGCTCTCCCTGGACCCTGCCACCTCTGTCTCTGTCTATGCCAACGTGCCGGACCTCAGTCACGATGAGCGAGACGGTAATGGGTTTTCACTCATTTTGTTCAGCTTTTCCAAGGAATGTTATTGGAGGACTCATCATCGATCCAAGCTCGCCGGACGCACCAACCGCGTCCACGTCCCTGGCCGGGCCGCGGCCCGACCGAGCACAGTCATTGGGATGGTATTTCCACACCAACCCTCATAGCCTACAACAACTGGCTTGGCACGGGGGAGGTGGACAGCCAAGCTTACCGTCTTGGCCACCCTCCGGCCTGTTTCCCAGTCGCGAACACAGGGATGCCAAACACAAAACAGGACCCCACGGCCTCAGCACAGGTGGACACGCTCCACTCAGCCACCAGGCACGCCTCCCTCGCCCGCCACCTTGTCCTGAAAAGTGTACACAAATGAAAAGCAACCATGAGGACAATGGCCCGATGCCAAGGCTCTCTTCCCTGATACCAGCTTCCTGTCGGCTGAGTATCCTCCCCAATGCTCACCATACACTGTCTTGCATCCCCAATCCACAGAGAGCTGATCCACAATCCTGCACCTGGGGGCTAGATCCACACACACGGGGAACTTGGGTGCACCATCTTGGGAGGATAGTTTGCTATAGGCCTCCCTTTCCGCACCTTCTAGGCTTCACCCTGGGAATGCCTGCTGCAATTTTCCACATCCGTCTTGTACCTGTCCTCCCCTCTAACCTCCACACTCCACCCAGCTGACCGCTGCAAGAATGTCTGCTGCACCCTCACCCACTGCTCCTATAAGAAAGGGAGGGCCAGGGCTAGCCCTCTCCAGGCCACCTCTTACCTCCAAGACATCCCAACCTTTCAAAAGAGGGCGCTTGGACACCTCACATCTCTGTTGCCCCAGTAGGCATAGCCCCTTCGAGCACCTGATTCGGCTCAGCCAAAATGCCGAGCGGCCACACGCACATGGACGGAGTCACAGCTCAGCTGTGGGCATCGGCCTGGACTAGGAATTCGCATATGAGGAGGACAAGTATTGGAAGCCCCGGCAGCTCTCCCTGGACCCTGCCACCTCTGTCTCCGACTATGCCAACGTGCCCGACCTCAGTCACGATGAGCGAGACGGTAATGGGTTTTCACTCATTTTGTTCAGCTTTTCCAAGGAATGTTATTGGAGGACTCATCATCGATCCAAGCACGCCGGACGCACCAACCGCGTCCACGTCCCTGGCCGGGCCGCGGCCCGACCGAGCACAGTCATTGGGATGGTATTTCCACACCAACCCTCATAGCCTACAACAACTGGCTTGGCACGGGGGAGGTGGACCAGCCAAGCTTACCGTCTTGGCCACGCTCCGGCCTGTTTCCCAGTCGCGAACACAGGGATGCCAAACACAAAACAGGACCCCACGGCCTCAGCACAGGTGGACACGCTCCACTCAGCCACCAGGCACGCCTCCCTCGCCCGCCACCTTGTCCTGAAGAGTGTACACAAATGAAAAGCAACCATGAGGACAATGGCCCGATGCCAAGGCTCTCCTCCCCGATACAAGCTTCCTGTCGGCTGAGTATCCTCCCCAACGCTCACCATACACTGTCTTGCATCCCCAATCCACAGAGAGCTCATCCACAATCCTGCACCTGGGGGCTAGATCCACACACACGGGGAACTTGGGTGCGCCATCTTGGGAGGATAGTTTGCTATAGGCCTCCCTTTCCGCACCTTCTAGGCTTCACCCGGGGTATGCCTGCTGCAATTTTCCACATCCGTCTTGTACCTGTCCTCCCCTCTAACATCCACACTCCACCCCGCTGAAAGCTGCAAGAATGTCTGCTGCACCCTCACCCACTGCTCCTATAAGAAAGGGAGGGCCAGGACTAGCCCTCTCCAGGCCACCTCTTACCTCCTAGACATCCCAAACTTTTAAAAGAGGGCACTTGGACACCTCACACCTCTTGTTCCCCCAGCAGGCCTGGTTCTGCTGAGCATCTCATTCTGCTCAGCCAAGAATACTCAGCGGCCACACGCACATGAACAGGGCCACAGCCCACCTTTCCACATTGGCCGGGCCTAGGATTTCGCTCATGGGGAGGACAAGTATTGGAAGCCCCGGCAGCTATCCCTGGCCCCTGCCAACTCTGCCTCTGCCTCTGCCAACGTGCTGGACCTCAGTCACGATGAGCGAGACGGTAGTGGGTTTTCACTCATTTTGTTCAGCTTTTCCAAGGAATGTTATTGGAGGACTCATCATCGATCCAAGCACGCCGGACGCACCAACCGCGTCCACGCCCCTTGCCGGGCCTGGGCCCGACCGAGCACATTTGGGGGGCGGTATTTCCACGCCAATCCTGCAGATCCTCCAACAACTGCCTTGACGTGGTGGAGGTGGACAAAGCAATCTTACCGTCTTCACCACGCACTGGCCTTTGTCCCAGTCACGAACACAGTCATTCCAACCAGAAAAAAGGACCCAAGGGCCTCAGCAGAGGTGGGCACGCTCCAATCTGCCACCAAGAAGCCTTCTCGCTCGCCGTCTCCTCCTGAAGAGTGCACACAAACGACAAGCAACCATGAGAACAAAGGCCCGGGGCCAGGACCCTCCTCTCGATGCCAGCTTCCTGTAGGCTGAGGAAAATCCTCAATGCTCAGGATATACTCTCCTGCATCCCCAATATACAGAGAGCTAATCGAGAACCGCACATCTGGGGGCTACGGCCACACACCCGGAGAACTTGCGCGCGCCATCTTGGGAGGATAGTTCGCGACAGGCCTCGCATTGCGCACCTTACAGGCATCACCAAGGGTCTGCCGACTGCGACATTCCACTTCCGCCTTGTTCCTGTCCTCCACTCCACCCCGCTGTCCCTGAGATAACCTATGCTACACACTCACCCAGTGGTCCCATCAGGAAACGAAGGGCCACGGCTATGCCTCGTGCCTACAGAGAACCTCGTGCCTCCAAGTCATCCCAACCTTTTAAAAGAGGGCGCTTGGACACCTCACATCTCTGTTGCCCCAGTAGGCATAGCCCCTTCGAGCACCTGATTCGGCTCAGCCAAAATGCCGAGCGGCCACACGCACATGGACGGAGCCACAGCTCAGCTGTGGGCATCGGCCTGGACTAGGAATTCGCATATGAGGAGGACAAGTATTGGAAGCCCCGGCAGCTCTCCCTGGACCCTGCCACCTCTGTCTCCGACTATGCCAACGTGCCCGACCTCAGTCACGATGAGCGAGACGGTAATGGGTTTTCACTCATTTTGTTCAGCTTTTCAAAGGAATGTTATTGGAGGACTCATCATCGATCCAAGCACAGTCATTGGGATGGTATTTCCACACCAACCCTCATAGCCTATAACAACTGGCTTGGCATGGGGGAGGTGGACCAGCCAAGCTTACCGTCTTGGACACGCTCCGGCCTGTTTCCCAGTCGCGAACACAGGGATGCCAAACACAAAACAGGACCCCACGGCCTCAGCACAGGTGGACACGCTCCACTCAGCCACCAGGCACGCCTCCCTCACCCGCCACCTTGTCCTGAAGAGTTTACACAAATGAAAAGCAACCATGAGGACAATGGCCCGATGCCAAGGCTCTCCTCTCCGATGCCAGCTTCCTGTCGGCTGAGTATCCTCCCCAATGCTCACCATACACTGTCTTGCATCCCCAATCCACAGAGAGCTGATCCACAATCCTGCACCTGGGGGCTAGATCCACACACACGGGGAACTTGGGTGCGCCATCTTGGGAGGATAGTTTGTTATTGGCCGCCCTTTCCGCACCTTCTAGGCTTCACCCGAGGTATGCCTGCTGCAATTTTCCACATCTGCCTTGTACCTGTCCTCCCCTCCAACCTCCACACTCCACCCTGCTGACCGCTGCAAGAATGTCTGCTGCACCCTCACCCACTGCTCCTATAAGAAAGTTAGGGCCAGGGCTAGCCCTCTCCAGGCCAAGTCTTACCTCCAAGACATCCCAACCTTTTAAAAGAGAGCGCTTGGACACCTCACACCTCTTGTATTCCCAGCAGGCCTGGTTCTGCTGAGCGTCTCATTCGGCTCAGCCATGAATACTCAGCGGACACACGCACATGAACAGGGCCACAGCCCACCTTTCGACATTGGCCGGGCCTAGGATTTCGCTCGTGGGGAGGACAAGTATTCGAAGCCCCGGCAGCTATCCCTGGCCCCTGCCAACTCTGCCTCTGCCTCTGCCAATGTGCTGGACCTCAGTCACGATGAGCGAGACGGTAGTGGGTTTTCACTCATTTTCTTCAGCTTTTCCAAGGAATGTTATTGGAGGACTCATCATCGATCCAAGCACGCCGGACGCACCAACCGCGTCCACGCCCCTGGCCGGGCCTGGGCCCGACCGAGCACATTTGGGGGGCGGTATTTCCACGCCAATCCTGCATATCCTCCAACAACTGCCTTGAAGTGGTGGAGGTGGACAAACCAATCTTACCGTCTTCACCACGCACCGGCCTTTGTCCCAGTCACGAACACAGTCATTCCAACCAGAAAAAAAGACCCAAGGGCCTCAGCAGAGGTGGGCACGCTCCAATCTGCCACCAGGAAGCCTTCTCGCTCGCCGTCTCCTCCTGAAGAGTGCACACAAACGACAAGCAACCATGAAAACAAAGTCCCAGGGCCAGGCCCCTCCTCTCGATGCCAGCTTCCTGTAGGCTGAGGAAAATCCTCAATGCTCAGGATATACTCTCCTGCATCCCCAATATACAGAGAGCTAATCAAGAACCGCACATCTGGGGGCTACGGCCACACACCCGGAGAACTTGCGCGCGCCATCTTCGGAGGATAGTTCGCTACAGGCCTCGCATTGCGCACCTTACAGGCATCACCAAGGGTCTGCCGACTGCGACATTCCACTTCCGCCTTGTTCCTGGTCCTCCACTCCACCCCGCTGTCCCTGAGATAACGTATGCTACACACTCACCCAGTGGTCCCATCAGGAAACGAAGGGCCACGGCTATGCCTCGTGCCTACAGAGAACCTCGTGCCTCCAAGTCATCCCAACCTTTTAAAAGAGGGCGCTTGGACACCTCACATCTCTGTTGCCCCAGTAGGCATAGCCCCTTCGAGCACCTGATTCGGCTCAGCCAAAATGCCGAGCGGCCACACGCACATGGACGGAGTCACAGCTCAGCTGTGGGCATCGGCCTGGACTAGGAATTCGCATATGAGGAGGACAAGTATTGGAAGCCCCGGCAGCTCTCCCTGGACCCTGCCACCTCTGTCTCCGACTATGCCAACGTGCCCGACCTCAGTCACGATGAGCGAGACGGTAATGGGTTTTCACTCATTTTGTTCAGCTTTTCCAAGGAATGTTATTGGAGGACTCATCATCGATCCAAGCACGCCGGACGCACCAACCGCGTCCACGTCCCTGGCCGGGCCGCGGCCCGACCGAGCACAGTCATTGGGATGGTATTTCCACACCAACCCTCATAGCCTACAACAACTGGCTTGGCACGGGGGAGGTGGACCAGCCAAGCTTACCGTCTTGGCCACGCTCCGGCCTGTTTCCCAGTCGCGAACACAGGGATGCCAAACACAAAACAGGACCCCACGGCCTCAGCACAGGTGGACACGCTCCACTCAGCCACCAGGCACGCCTCCCTCGCCCGCCACCTTGTCCTGAAGAGTGTACACAAATGAAAAGCAACCATGAGGACAATGGCCCGATGCCAAGGCTCTCCTCCCCGATACCAGCTTCCTGTCGGCTGAGTATCCTCCCCAACGCTCACCATACACTGTCTTGCATCCCCAATCCACAGAGAGCTCATCCACAATCCTGCACCTGGGGGCTAGATCCACACACACGGGGAACTTGGGTGCGCCATCTTGGGAGGATAGTTTGCTATAGGCCTCCCTTTCCGCACCTTCTAGGCTTCACCCGGGGTATGCCTGCTGCAATTTTCCACATCCGTCTTGTACCTGTCCTCCCCTATAACCTCCACACTCCACCCCGCTGAAAGCTGCAAGAATGTCTGCTGCACCCTCACCCACTGCTCCTATAAAAAGGGAGGGCCAGGACTAGCCCTCTCCAGGCCACCTCTTACCTCCTAGACATCCCAAACTTTTAAAAGAGGGCACTTGGACACCTCACACCTCTTGTTCCCCCAGCAGGCCTGGTTCTGCTGAGCATCTCATTCTGCTCAGCCAAGAATACTCAGCGGCCACACGCACATGAACAGGGCCACAGCCCACCTTTCCACATTGGCCGGGCCTAGGATTTCGCTCATGGGGAGGACAAGTATTGGAAGCCCCGGCAGCTATCCCTGGCCCCTGCCAACTCTGCCTCTGCCTCTGCCAACGTGCTGGACCTCAGTCACGATGAGCGAGACGGTAGTGGGTTTTCACTCATTTTCTTCAGCTTTTCCAAGGAATGTTATTGGAGGACTCATCATCGATCCAAGCACGCCGGACGCACCAACCGCGTCCACGCCCCTTGCCGGGCCTGGGCCCGACCGAGCACATTTGGGGGGCGGTATTTCCACGCCAATCCTGCATATCCTCCAACAACTGCCTTGACGTGGTGGAGGTGGACAAAGCAATCTTACCGTCTTCACCACGCACCGGCCTTTGTCCCAGTCACGAACACAGGCATTCCAACCAGAAAAAAGGACCCAAGGGCCTCAGCACAGGTGGGCACGCTCCAATCTGCCACCAGGAAGCCTTCTCGCTCGCCGTCTCCTCCTGAAGAGTGCACACAAACGACAAGCAACCATGAGAACAAAGGCCCGGGGCCAGGCCCCTCCTCTCGATGCCAGCTTCCTGTAGGCTGAGGAAAATCCTCAATGCTCAGGATATACTCTCCTGCATCCCCAATATACAGAGAGCTAATCGAGAACCGCACATCTGGGGGCTACGGCCACACACCCGGAGAACTTGCGCGCGCCATCTTGGGAGGATAGTTCGCTACAGGCCTCGCATTGCGCACCTTAAAGGCATCACCAAGGGTCTGCCGACTGCGACATTCCTCTTCCGCCTTGTTCCTGTCCTCCACTCCACCCCGCTGTCCCTGAGATAACGTATGCTACACACTCACCCAGTGGTCCCATCAGGAAACGAAGGGCCACGGCTATGCCTCGTGCCTACAGAGAACCTCGTGCCTCCAAGTCATCCCAACCTTTTAAAAGAGGGCGCTTGGACACCTCACATCTCTGTTGCCCCAGTAGGCATAGCCCCTTCGAGCACCTGATTCGGCTCAGCCAAAATGCCGAGCGGCCACACGCACATGGACGGAGCCACAGCTCAGCTGTGGGCATCGGCCTGGACTAGGAATTCGCATATGAGGAGGACAAGTATTGGAAGCCCCGGCAGCTCTCCCTGGACCCTGCCACCTCTGTCTCCGACTATGCCAACGTGCCCGACCTCAGTCACGATGAGCGAGACGGTAATGGGTTTTCACTCATTTTGTTCAGCTTTTCAAAGGAATGTTATTGGAGGACTCATCATCGATCCAAGCACAGTCATTGGGATGGTATTTCCACACCAACCCTCATAGCCTATAACAACTGGCTTGGCATGGGGGAGGTGGACCAGCCAAGCTTACCGTCTTGGCCACGCTCCGGCCTGTTTCCCAGTCGCGAACACAGGGATGCCAAACACAAAACAGGACCCCACGGCCTCAGCACAGGTGGACACGCTCCACTCAGCCACCAGGCACGCCTCCCTCACCCGCCACCTTGTCCTGAAGAGTTTACACAAATGAAAAGCAACCATGAGGACAATGGCCCGATGCCAAGGCTCTCTTCCCCGATGCCAGCTTCCTGTCGGCTGAGTATCCTCCCCAATGCTCACCATACACTGTCTTGCATCCCCAATCCACAGAGAGCTCATCCACAATCCTGCACCTGGGGGCTAGATCCACACATACGGGGAACTTGGGTGCGCCATCTTGGGAGGATAGTTTGCTATAGGCCTCCCTTTCCGCACCTTCTAGGCTTCACCCGGGGTACGCCTGCTGCAATTTTCCACATCCGCCTTGTACCTGTCCTCCCTTCCAACCTCCACACTCCACCCCGCTGACCGCTGCAAGAATGTCTGCTGCACCCTCACCCACTGCTCCTATAAGAAAGGGAGGGCCAGGGCTAGCCCTCTCCAGGCCACCTCTTACCTCCAAGACATCCCAACCTTTTAAAAGAGGGCGCTTGGACACCTCACACCTCTTGTTCCCCCAGCAGGCCTGGCTCTGCTGAGCATCTCATTCGGCTCAGCCAAGAATACTCAGCGGCCACACGCACATGAACAGGGCCACAGCCCACCTTTCCACATTGGCCAGGGGTAGGATTTCGCTCATGGGGAGGACAAGTATTGGAAGCCCCGGCAGCTATCCCTGGCCCCTGCCAACTCTGCCTCTGCCTCTGCCAACGTGCTGGACCTCAGTCACGATGAGCGAGACGGTAGTGGGTTTTCACTCATTTTGTTCAGCTTTTCCAAGGAATGTTATTGGAGGACTCATCATCGATCCAAGCACGCCGGACGCACCAACCGCGTCCACGCCCCTGGCCGGGCCTGGGCCCGACCGAGCACATTTGGGGGGCGGTATTTCCACGCCAATCCTGCATATCCTCCAACAACTGCCTTGACGTGGTGGAGGTGGACAAACCAATCTTACCGTCTTCACCACGCACCGGCCTTTGTCCCAGTCACGAACACAGGCATTCCAACCAGAAAAAAGGACCCAAGGGCCTCAGCAGAGGTGGGCACGCTCCAATCTGCCACCAGGAGGCCTTCTCGCTCGCCGCCTCCTCCTGAAGAGTGCACACAAACGACAAGCAACCATGAGAACAAAGGCCCGGTGCCAGGCCCCTCCTCTCGATGCCAGCTTCCTGTAGGCTGAGGAAAATCCTCAATGCTCAGGATATACTCTCCTGCATCCCCAATATACAGAGAGCTAATCGAGAACCGCACATCTGGGGGCTACGGCCACACACCCGCAGAACATGCGCGGGCCATCTTGGGAGGATAGTTCGCTACAGGCTTCGCATTGCGCACCTTACACGCATCACCAAGGGTCTGCCTACTGCAACATTCCACTTCCGCCTTGTTCCTGTCCTCTACTCCACCCCGCTGTCCCTGAGATAACGTATGCTACACACTCACCCAGTGGTCCCATCAGGAAACGAAGGGCCACGGCTATGCCTCGTGCCTACAGAGAACCTCGTGCCTCCAAGTCATCCCAACCTTTTAAAAGAGGGCGCTTGGACACCTCACATCTCTGTTGCCCCAGTAGGCATAGCCCCTTCGAGCACCTGATTCGGCTCAGCCAAAATGCCGAGCGGCCACACGCACATGGACGGAGCCACAGCTCAGCTGTGGGCATCGGCCTGGCCTAGGAATTCGCATATGAGGAGGACAAGTATTGGAAGCCCCGGCAGCTCTCCCTGGACCCTGCCACCTCTGTCTCCGACTATGCCAACGTGCCCGACCTCAGTCACGATGAGCGAGACGGTAATGGGTTTTCACTCATTTTGTTCAGCTTTTCCAAGGAATGTTATTGGAGGACTCATCATCGATCCAAGCACGCGGACGCACCAACCGCGTCCAAGCCCCTGGCCGGGCCTGGGCCCGACCGAGCACAGTCATTGGGATGGTATTTCCACACCAACCCTCATAGCCTACAACAACCGGCTTGGCACGGGGGAGGTGGACCAGCCAAGCTTACCGTCCTGGCCATGCTCTGGCCTGTTTCCCAGTCGCGAACACAGGGATTCCAAACACAAAACAGGACCCCACGGCCTCAGCACAGGTGGGCACGCTCCACTCAGCCACCAGGCACGCCTCCCTCGCCCGCCACCTTGTCCTGAAGAGTGTACACAAATGACAAGCAACCATGAGAACAATGGCCCGGTGCCAAGTCTCCCCTCTCCGATGCCAGCTTCCTCTCGGCTGTCTATACTCCCCAATGCTCACCATACACTGTCCTGCATCCCCAATGCACAGAGAGCTGATCCACAATCCCACACCTGGGGGCTAGTTCCACACACACGGGGAACTTGGGTGCGCCATCTTGGTGGATAGGTTGCTACAGGCCTCGCTTTCCGCACCTTCTAGGCTTAACCAGGGGTATGCCTGCTGCAATATTCCACATCTGCCTTGTACCTGTCCTCCAGTCCATCCGCCACACTCCACCCCGCTGTCTGCTGCGAGACTGTCTGTTACATTTTGTTGGGATGCCAAATAGATAAAAGGACTCCATGTCATCCGCAATGGTGGGCACACTCCTCTTAGCCTGGAGGTCTGTCTCCCTCACCATCTTTTCCTGAAAAACGTTCACAAACGTATTACATCGTGAAAAAATGGCACAGTGACAACACTCTCAGCATTGTTCCCAACCACTTCTTGTTGGTTGGGCACAATCCCAAATTCTCATAACTCACAGCGCTGCTTCCTCACTCCTCAGAAAGATAAGACATCTCCTGTGCCTGGGTACAGGCCTACCCCCCTGGCCCACTGGTCCGCAGGGCCATGGAAGCATTGTTTTCTGAAGGCTTCACTTCCTGCACCTTGGGATGCGTCACAGGAACACTGCTGCTCCACATCCTTTTTGTGATTGTACATCCCCATACCTTCTGTTGCCTGCTCTGAGTCCCTCTGCTCCACCCTTGTACAGTCTTCACCTGAGGTGAACAGGTCAGTGCAAGTCCTCTCCAATCACCCTTATACCTCCAAGTGTTTCCAGGGTTTATGGTACCTGGGCTTCAACAGCTAATACCTGCTGTCCCCCATATGGCCCTGGTTTCTTGCCTCCTAAGTGAATCTCTTCTCTAGCTTCTCCTCTCTTTATCCAAATGGGCCATATTACTGCATCACTGCATCTCCTTCCTTTGCGAGACCATTCCCAGGCCCTACCTATTCTCTAGTTCATTAGATCATCTCTATCCCTAACCTTGCCCTCTTTTTATTTCAGAATAAATTGGGTCAAGTGTATTATTTTCCCCAGCAAACACACACCTTCATGGCCTGCTGATAGTTACAGGGTATTCACATGGGCAACAAAAGCATTTTCCCCCTCACCATGCCCTAGTCTCCTGGTCATCTGGTACTGTAATATAAGAAAACCAAGCAGCCATGCAGAATTGCCAAACCATGCAGTGCCCTCTCGAGTGGGGTGATCCTCCCATAGATCATTCCTGTGCCATGACCCTGGCCTATAAACATGCTCATGATTGGGTAATGAATAGGAACACCTCTTTTTCCACATATATCATATGAACCCTGAAACCTTGTAATGTGTATCCTATTGTGGGTAGAATTACTTGGTGTTTTTCTGCTTAAGCACTGTACCCTCACCCATTCTGTCCAATTTTCAAAAACAAAACCCTCCCACATGAAGGTAATTTTGTTTACAGAGTTACATTTACTGTGGAATCCTGCCACCTCTTTTACTAGTTATTTTCAGGTGATCACTGACTCTGCCCCAGAACAATCCATACCACATGTCCCTCTTCTTTCTGCATTATAATATAAAATACTAATGGCTTGTAAGCCACTCAACATCTAATAAAGTGAATGTGTTTACAGTTTAAAGACTGTACTGAATCTTTAAACCTTAGTGTCATATAAATATTCAACTATAATTTCTACCATTCCATGAAAACAGATTATCTTTACATTTATTATATCTACTTTGTTTTTCTCAGCTGTTTCATAGTTGCATCTCAATTTCTTCTTGGGAATTTTGTTATTTTCTCTTATTTCTTTATTAAATTCAATGAATTTATCCAGTAGAGACCATGCATAGGCATCAACATAATCTGTAATTCTTTTTAGAATTAAATATATAATTAAAATATATATTCTGATCACAAAAGTTAAGAAAGGAATAAAAGTTGATATGAATATTTAAGGATAATTGCAAAATCAAGAATTAAGTCAGTATTAAATATCAGAATGTTAACCAATTGGGGCTGGAGTTGTAGCTAGTGGTAGAGCACTTGCCTAGCATTTGTGAGGCACTGGGTTCTATTCTTAGCACCCCATACAATGAATAAAAAAAATAAATGTCCATCAATATCTAAAATTTTTTTTAAAAAAAGAATGTTAACCAATACATCAAATTAGACATCCCAAGGAAAATTATAAACATCTTGATATAATGAAAAAAAATAGCACAAATGAAAACTTATGGGTTTCTATAAAAGCTATGCTAAGACACAGTTTTATAGCAGTAAACAACTACATGAGAAAGAGCTCAATCTGTTTTATTATTTTACCACTCTAGGAACTATAAAAAGAACCAACTAACTCCAAATGTTGTAGAGGTAAAGAAATGATAAATATTAGAGAAGTGATTGATGAAATTCAGAATCGAAAATTAATCAGATAAAAAATAAAATGAGTTTACATTCAACAAATGTGACAAACTCCTATCTAAATACACAAAAAGCAAATTCAAATAACAAATATAATAAAAAACACATTTCAACTGAAGTC
Source organism: Marmota flaviventris (assembly GCF_047511675.1). Lineage (NCBI taxonomy): Eukaryota > Metazoa > Chordata > Mammalia > Rodentia > Sciuridae > Marmota > Marmota flaviventris. The sequence goes on from NC_092499.1 coordinate 127,620,924, forward strand.
CAAAGAAATAAACTAAATGAAGAAAATATTATAGACAATTTTACACAAGACATTGAAAAATCTCAAAAAATAAATTCCTATAAACATATATAGTACCATGAAGAAATCATAAAATAATGAAAAAATATGGTCAGACCAATAATTTGTATGGAGATATATCAGTAATCAAGAACCTCCTGAAAATAAAATGCAATTAACCAAACAGCATGATTTGTTAATTCTATCAAGCATTTGAAAAATTATAAGTAATCTTCATTGAACACTTCTAAAAGTGAGTAGGAGGAAACATTTCTGTGAGATGAGCATTAACCTAATAACAAAGCCATAAATAGGCACTATAATTATAACAGGACTGATCTGCATTGTTTGTGTTAATCATTGCATTGAACACACTATGAGCAATTTAAATTTCATTTACACAGAAATGTATAAGAAAATATTTGTTTGAAGGGAATTGCAAAGGAGTATATGGAAAAAGGGAGCTGTTTTAGTTTCTACAGTGAGTGTAGAGAAATTGCATGGTGTTGCCAAATTCTTTAATCCAATACTAGTAAATTAAATTCAACAGCACCAGTCAATAGAATATTACAAGAACACAATGAATGACAAAAAATATATAGAAAAATAATGTCCTTTCAAATCATGTAGAGATTGCACTTGACAGAAATCAACACTCATTCATGTCAAAATCAAACAACAAACAAGAAATGGAAAGAAAGTACTTTAAGATAATAAAAATCCTCTAGCAATCATCATAATGAGGTTATAAAGAGTAGAAAATTTTCTTCTAGGAACAAGAACATAATTGTCTTTTACATAGTATTAAGAGCCCTTGTTTGAGTATTTAGTCAAGAAAATTTTATGCAAAGACATCTAACTACAAATGAAAAACAATTATCTCTATTCACAGGAGACATAAGAAACATAAAATATATAAACACACTCACACCCAAGAATAAACTCTCTTAGTACCACAAATCAAATTCCACTAACTATCAAGATACAAAATAACAATTAGGAGGTTTTCAAGATAGGAGAATAGAGGAAGTTGCTTTACTGGGTGCTGCACAGAGTGAAACCAAGGAAACTTCTCAGCATGTTAAGTACTAGAAACCTTCAAGGCCACTAAAATTCACAGGGTAGAAACTCCACTACCTCAGATTCATACTGCTAGATGGGTAGACCCACAAATAACATGAAAAAGCAAGGGAAAAAAATCACCTCAAACAAACCAACATACTTCAAGAACAATCTCACAACATCATGGTGGAAGAAATGTCATAGAAGGAATTTAGAATGTACACTGTCAAACTGATCTGTGAAGTAAAAGAAAATGTAATGAGTGAAATCAGAGAGAAAATACAGGAAGTGAAAGATCACTTCAATAAAAAAAGATTGTGAAAAAAAATCAAGCAGAAATCCTCAAAATGAAGCAATCAATAAACCAAATTAAGAATGCAAAGGAAAGCATCACCAGAATACTAGATCACTTGGAATACAGAGTTTCAGGCAATTAAAACGAAATATATAATCTTGAAAACAACCTGACCATGGAGAAAAGATGTTAAGAGACCATGAACAGAATTTCCAAGAAAAAAGGAATAATATGAAAAGACCACACTTAAGATTTATTGAGGGGCTGGGGTTGTGGCACGCTTGTCTGTGAGGCACTGGGTTTGATTCTCAGCACTGCATATAAATAAGTAAAATAAAGGTCCTTCAACAACTAATAAAAATATTTGTTTAAAAGGTTTATTGGGATAGATGAAGACTCAGATATATAAACCAAAGAATACACAATCTTTTCAATCAAATAATATGAACATTTGCCAAACCTAAATAATGATAATTAAATATAAGGAGGCTTACAGGACCAGAACTATATACAATTACAACATACTCACACCAAGGCACATTATTATGAAAATGCCAAACATACCAAATAAGGATAGAATTTTAAAGGCTACAAAAAAAAGTGGCAAGTAACATTTAGAGGAAAACCAATAAGACCTAGCTGATTTCTCAACCCAGAAATTTCTCAACCCAGAGGTAGAAATTCTTGGAATAATATATACCAGGCTCTGAAAGAAAAGTCATCTGAGAATACTATACCCAGCAAAATTAAGCTTTGGAACTGACAATGAAATAAAAACATTACATGATAAACAAAAGTTGAAAGAATCCACAACTAGAAAGCTTGCACAAAATATTCAATAAAATATTTCATGAAGAAGAAATAAAAAATAAAATTGAAAACCAGTAAAGGGACGAACTACACTAGAAAAATGGTCAATCAAAGGAAAAACTAATTCAAAGTAAAAATCAGAAATAAATCAAAATGGAAGGGAATAAAAATCACTTCTCAATAATAACATTGAATGTAAATGGTCTAAACCCATCAATCAAAAGACACAGACTGGCATATTAGATCAAAAAGCAAGACCCAACAATATGCTTTCTTCAAGAGACTTAACTCATATGCAAAGACATCCACAGACTGAAGGTAAAAGGATGGGCAAAAAAATGTATCATTCCCATGGATCTGGTAAAGAAGCAGAGTTTTTCTATCCTCATACCAGATAAAGTGGATTTCAAGCCAAAGTTAATCAAAAGGGACAGAAGGACATTTCATACTGTTTAAGGGCACTACACATCAATAAGACATAACAATCATAAATACTTATGTCCCAAACAATAGATCACCTACATACATCAAACAATCCCTTCTGAATTTTAAGAATCAAATAGACCACAATGCAATAATACTGGGTAACTTTAGCATGCCTCTGTCACGACTGGATATATCCTCCAAAGAAAAACTAAATCAAAAGGTAAAGAACTAAAAAATACACTCAATGATTCAGACTTTACAGACATATATAGAATATTTCATCCATCAAAAATGTATACAACTTTTTTTTTTTTAATATTTATTTTTTTTTTAGTTTTCGGCGGACACAACATCTTTGTTTGTATGTGGTGCTGAGGATCGAACCCGGGCCGCACGCATGCCAGGCGAGCGCGCTACCGCTTGAGCCACATCTCCAGCCCTATACAACTTTCTTCAGCAGCACATAGATTCTTCCCTAATATAGACCATGTTATAGTTATCACATATGTTGTCATGCAATTATATTATTACCTTAATAAATTTTTAGTATAGGGTTTTTTTAATTTATAAATGACTGCAGAATGCATTAAATTCTTATTACACATATAGAGCACAATTTTTCATATCTCTGGTTGTATAAAAAGTATAATCACAACAATTCATGTCTTCACACAAGTACTTTGGATAATAATGATCATCACATTCCACCAAAATTTATAACCTCATGGCCCCCTCCCTTTCACTCCAATCCCTCTGCCCTATATAGAGTTTATCTATTCTTCCTATGCTCCTATCCCATATGAATAGTGTCCCTATCACACTATGAATCATCTTCCTTAAATCAAAGAAAACATTTGGCATTTGGTTTGGGGGGATTGGCTAACTTCACTTAGCATTATCTTCTCTAGTGCCATCCATTTACCTGCAAATGTCATGATTTTATTCTTTTATTGCTGATTTAATATTCCATTGTGTATATATGCCACATTTTTTAATCCATTAATCCACTGAAGGGCTTCTAGATTGGTTACACAATTTAGCTCTTATGAGTTATGCTGCTACATACATTGATGTGGCTATATCCCTGTAGTATGCCGTTTTTAAGTCCTTTGGGTATATGCCAAGGAAAGGGATAGCTGGGTTAAATGGTGGCTCCATTCCCAATTTTCCATACTGATTTCCACATTGGCTGCAACAATTCGCAGTCCCACCAGCAGTATATGAGTGTACCGTTTTCCCCACACTTATTGTTGCCAACACTTATTGTTGTTTGTTTTCATAATAGCTACCATTCTGACTGGAGCAAGTGAAATGGTTTTGATTTGCATTTCTCTAACTGCTAGTGATTATAAACATTTTTTTCATATATTTGTTGACTGATTGTATATCCTCTTCTGAGAAGTGTCTGTTCAAGTCCTTGGCCCATTTCAAACCAAAGGAATGCACAATCTCTTCAATGAGATAATATCAGGAAATTTCCCAAGCATGAAGAACAAATTGGAAAACCAAATACAAGAGGCTTACAGGACACCAAATGTACAAAATTACAACAGATCTACACCAAGGTACATTATAATGAAAATGTCTAGCATACAGAATAAGAATAGAATCTTAAAAGCTGCAAGAGCGAGGAATCAGATAACATAAAGGGGGAGACCAATTCATATCTCAGCAGATTTTTCAACGCAGACCCTCAAAGCCAGGAGATCATGGAACAAGTTATACCAAGCTCTGAGAAAAAAATGAATGTCAACCAAGAATCATATCCAGCAAAACTAAGCTTTTAGATTTGGTGATGAAATTAAAACCTTCCATGATAAACAAAAGAATTTAAAACTAGAAAACCTGCACTACAGAACATCCTCAGCAAAATATTCCAAGAAGAGGAAATAAAAAACAATGATGAAAATCAGCAGAGGGAGGGATTACACTAAAGGAAAATCTAATAAGAGGAGCAACCAAGTCATGTTAAATGCCAAAAATAAACAAAAATGGCTGGGAATACAAATCATTTCTCAATAATAATCCTGAATCTTAATGGACTAAACTCACCAATCAAAAGACATAGACTAGCAGATTGTATAAAAAAAAGACCCAACAATATGAGACTCATCTCATAGTAAAAGACATCTACAGACTGATGGTGAAGGGTTTCCATCCTGATATCAAATAAAGTAGACTTCAAACTGTAGGGTTATTTTCATAGCTCCATTTCCATTGATATTAATTTTTATGTTCTTGCTTTTTTTCTTGATTAGACTTTTTAAAATTTTTATCAATTTTTAGCTGTATTAATTCTTCTATATTTCATATATTTCTGCTCCTACACTTATTTGAAAATAATTTGTTAATTTAGCTTCTTTCTGATACAAGTACTTGAAGTTAAAAATGTTCATTTTAGGGCTGGGGATGTGGCTCAAGCGATAGTGCGCTTGCCTGGCATGCATGAGGCACTGGGTTTGATCCTCAACACCCATAAAAATAAAATAAAAAGATGTTGTATCCACCGAAAACTAAAAAGTAAATTTTAAAAATTTTCTCTCTTTAAAAAAAATGTTCATTTTAGTACTGCTACATCCCGGTGGTTCTGATTTTTTAATTTTTTTTTAGTTGTAGATAAACACTATTATTTGTTTATTTATTTTTATGTGGTGCTGAGGATCAAATCCAGTGCCTAACATATTTGAGGCAAGCACTCTACCATTGAGCTACAGCCCCAGCCCCATGATTCTGACATTTTAAGCTTTAATCATCCCTTAGCTCAAAGTACTTTTTATTTACTTTTCTTGTACTTTCTTCCTCAACCTATGAGACATTGGTAAGTGTGCCCTTTTATTCTGAAGTAGGTGACATGTGGGAATGAGGTTCTATATCTTAAGGTAATTGATTTCTAGTGTAATAAATCATGCAAGAACACAGTCTTCATGATTTCAAATTAAAAATAAGTAATGGAAATGCTTTTTATATTGATTGTATTGACTATATACTTGTCAAAACTAACCAAATTGAGTACTTCAAATATGTGCTTTTTATTATACTTCAAATTTACCTCAATAAAGCTATGAAAAAAATCATAATTAAAATCAAATGTATTTCTATACACTAAAAATGAACTCAAAATCCTATGTGAGTTTCTTATCCACTTCATTTTCTCTAGAGTTTTCTGCCTTTGTAGTTTGGTACCTGTATTTGATTTTGAAAATATCTTGGTCACTATTACACCCAATATCATTTCTCCATTCTTTCTTCTCCTTCTTATGTTTTTATGTTTGAATTGTACCTACATAATAAGTTTTAATAACAACCTCCTTTTTTCCAATTTTCCACTTGCCTATTCTTTTTGTTATTGTTGTTCTTTCTTATATGTTGTATTTCATTTCCATACAGGAAAATAAGAAATTAAAACATTGATTAACTATCAGTTGAAAAAAGATCCAAAATAAGTGGGAAGTGGAAAAGGATTTGAGGTTAAGAAGACAATCACACCCTTCTATATTTTCTTATAGCTTTGAATCTTATATTTCTGTAATGTTTCACAAACCCTGTGCTATAATTTAAATCCTGAATTTTCCTTTCCACATCCAACACTCATATATGAAAGGGTTGGTCCCCAGCCAGTGACACTAATAGAAGGGAATAAAACATTTAGGATGTGAGGGCTATTGGGAGGAAGATAGGCTATAGGAGGTATACTGTTTAAGAGGATACTGGTATTATGGTCCCTGTTCTTACGTTTATTTCTTCTTGTCCACAAGGAGGTAAACAGTTTTTCTGTACCACATGCTCCTATAATGATGTGTTATACTAGCATAGGCCCAAAACAATATAATCAAGCAACCATAGAATGAAACCTCTGAAACAATGAGCCAACTGAAAACTTTACCCTTTGTAACTTATTTATCTCAGAGATTTTGTTATAGTTACAGAAAGATGACTAACATAATGTAAATATTAAAAATAAACCATTTAACCAGGATTGGGGGCCAACCTCTATGTAGCTCTCAGGAAAAGTTATATTTATAAGTCACAGTTATTTTTTGACTCAATGTTCACTCTAGCAAATAAAGGAATCATCAGTGCATTTATCAGGAACTTAGATCAATACTTACGAGTTGAGAAATGAGATGTCAACTAGGGCCTTTAAAAAACACTTACATATTCTTATAAATCTAGAAAGCTTTGTTCATGTGTATGTATATTGGTATATATATTCACAAAAGAGTTTAAAAAGTCCAAGTGTCTCACCTCTGGTTAATGTTTAGGCTGTAAACAGAAAATGAAGGTGGCAGGAAAATTTACATTGCCTAAGTGTTCAAGTAATGTTGCAAGATGAATATAAAGTCCTTCTTCAAGGATAGAAAAAGTTACCGGTACAAGTCATTTAAATAAATCTCTGTCAACCTTAGGTGATTTATTAGTTCAGTTACAGTGACTATCCTAGCTATATAAGAAAATAAAAACAGATTTTACAAAATTAGCTCAAAAATTCATAAAACAAAGAGCAATAGCCAACAATGGAAAGATATACTACTTTCAGAACTGCTTTATATTATATAAAATATCTAGTATTGAAAAAATATGATGTACACAAAAAATAGAAAAACCTGGCTCATGGAAGAAAATAAAACAGGCAATAAAAACTGCATCTGATGAAGCCTATATATTTGAGATATTAAATAAATGCTATAATAAAATCAGACACTATTGAGGACTGAGGTTATAGCTCAGTGGTAGAGCGCTTGCCTAGTATACGTGAGGCACTGAGTTTAATCTTCAGCATTGAATAAAAATAAATAAATAAATAGTGAGAAGACTTCGCAGGTCAGAAACAAAGGAACCTCACTAAATTGTACAACTAAAAAGGTTGAAAAAAATCAGACATTACCAATATTTCAAAGAATTAACGGAAGCCGTGTCCAAATAAATGAAGGAAAGTAAGAGAATATTGTCTTATCAAATAGATAAGACAAATGTAAATACAGAAATTATGAATAAATAGAAATAGAAAAGTTAAATTAAAAATTCAAATCAGGCAAAGTGAGTGCACCTATTTTACCAACTACCTGTGAAGGTGAGGTAAGATAATTGCACAAGTCTAGGTTTCATCCTGGGAAACAGCAAGAGTCCATCTCAAAATAAACAAACAAAAACACAATATTCATCTTATTTGAGCTTGTAGAAAAATAACAAGCAATAAATTTGAGTAAAGGACAACTGAATTGGGCTGGGGTTGTGGCTCAGTGGTAGAATACTTGCCTATCAGGCATGAGGCAGTGGGTTCAATCCTCAGCACCACATAAAAATAAAATAAAGATATTGTGTCTACCTAAAACTAAAAAATAAACATTTTTTAAAAAGGTCAACTGAATTACTCTGTGAAATAAAAAGGAAATCAAACATACTAATGTATAAAGCCAGAAAAAAAGAGAATGTTTGAAGAAAAATAAAACTGTCCAAATGTAAGGCAAGTCATTATCTACACATTATAAGACTAATGAGCTCTAAGTAGGATAATGTACAGAAATACACCTACACATATCAGAATTTTTAAAAGATAAGGACAAAGAAGGAAGCTTTAAAACAGCAATCCTTAATAAAACTAGAAATTATGGAGGCCAGAAAAAATTAAGATGAAAGAATAAAAGGTCATCCAAAAATTCTCTATATAACAAAATTATTATTAAAAATTGAAGGAGAATTTAGAACAGTCCCAGAAAACAAAACCTACAAGAATCTGTTGGCAAATAACCTACCCCACAAGGAAAACTAAATACAGCCTTTCAGTTTACATAAAAGAACAGAATGCTATTCAAATCCACATGAATGAAATAACTAGGACCAGTAAAATAAGTATCAGGCATTTACAAAAGACAGTATATCTAGACAAGGCAGAATAGAGAAAGAGAGCACAGCCCAGAAGTTCCTCAGCCCTAAATATATAAAAACAGGAAGACTTCTCCTCTATGAGGTCAGAAACAAAGGAACCTCACTAAAACAGTATGAAATTAAGGTCCAGTACAAATGGCAGGATCTGCATCTCAGTGGAGGCAAAAAAGATCTTCCATAAAATACAGCATCCATTCGTGTTAAAAACATTTAAGAAACTAGGGATGGAAAGAACTTACCTCAATATCATAAAAGCTATTAATGATAAACTCAAAGCCAATATCACGCTAAATGGAGAAAAACTAAAAGCATTTAAGAACAAGAAATAGCTATCTACTCTCACTCACCACTCCTATTCAATATATTCCTCAGAACATTAGCCAGAGCAATCAGGCAAGAGAAGAAAACCAAAGGGATACTGATAGGAAAATAATAAGTGAAACTATCTGTGTCTGCAAAAGACCCCAAAAAAATCCTACCACAAGACTTTAATGAGTTCTGCAAAGGAACAGGATACAAGATTAATGACCATAAATTAATACCTTTCCAATAGTAATTTAGCCAAGGAATAAATCAGGAAAATCATCCCATTCACAATGAACTTCAAAAAAAAAAAAACTTGGAAATTAAACTAACCAAGGAGATAATAAGAGCTCTACAATGAAAATAATAGAACACTGAAGAAATAAACTGAGGAAGAACTTAGAAGATGGAAAGATATTCCTTGTTTTTGGAGAGACAGAATTACTATTGTCAAGATGGCCATATTACCAAAAGTAATGTACATAATCAATGTAATCCCCATTAAAATACCAATGATATTCTTCATAGAATTAAAAAAAAAATTAATTTGGAAGAATACGAAACCCAAAACAACCAAAGAGACACTGAGCAAGAAAAGCAAATCAGGAAGCATCACAATACCTGATCTGAAATTATACTACTGAACTGTAGTAACAAAAACAACTTGGTACTGGTATCAAAATAGACATAAAGACCAATGGAAAAGAATAGAAGACACAGACAAAATAACATACTTACATTATAGTCATCATATGCTGGATAAAGTTTCCAAAAATATACTCTGGAGAAAAGACAGCCTTTTTAACAAATGGTGCTGGGAAAAGTAAATAGCCGTATGTAGAAAAATGATATTAGATCCCTCTCTCTCACCCTGCACAAAAATCAAATTAAAATGGATCACATTTAGAAATCATACCAAAACATTATAACTGCTAGAAGAAAATATAGGGTCAACACTCAATCATATTGGTGCTTGCAACAAATTCCTTAACAAAACCCCAAAAGCACAAGAAATAAAACCAAAAATCATGAAGTTGGAAGCCATCAAGGGTTTCTGCACAGCAAATGAAACCATTAAGATAAAGAGGAGGCCTTAAAAATGGGATAAAATCTTTGTCAGCTCTTCTTCTGATAGAGGATTAATATATAGAAAGTATAAAAATGAATTCAAAAAACTTAACGTCAAAAAAACCCCAATCGATAAATGTGCAAAATAAATAAATACAAAATTCTCAAAAGAAGAAACACAAATGTTCAACAAATACAAGAAAAAAAGTTTAACATCTCTAGTAATCAGCAAATCAAAACTATACTTTCATTTTTATTTCAGTCAGAATTGCAATGGTCAATATTATAAAATAATAATACAGTATTATTGACCATTGCAATTCTGACTGAAATACTCCGTTGTTGGTAACTGCAGACTAGTACATCCATTCTAGAAAGCAGTATGGAGATTCCTCAACACACTAGGGATGGAATCACCACATGCTCCAGCTATCCCACTCCTTGGTATTTTCCCAGAACTAAAATCAGCATAATACAGTGATACAACACAATTCACAATTAACCCAGGTGCCAGTCAAAAGATGAATGGACTAAGAAATTGTGATATATAATATACACAATGGATTCTAGTCAGTCACAAAGAACAATATAATTTTGTCACTTGCCAGAATGGGTGGAAATGGTGAACATCATGCTAAGTAAAATAAGTCAAACTCAGAAACTCAAAGGTTGAATGTTTTCTCTCATATGTAGAATCTAGAGTAAAATAAGTGAAAAGTGGAAAGAAGAATAGGATATCATAAAGCAGAAGGAAGATCAGTAGTGTAGAAGAAGGATATCCATAGGTAGAGTGGAAGAATGGGAAAGGGGAGACAATATGGAATATAGTCTTAAAATATCACATTATGTCAGCTGGGCACATTGGCTCAAGCTTGTAATCCCAGCAGCTCAGGAGGCTTAGGCAGGAGGATTGCAAGTTCAAAGCCAATCTCGGCAACAGGAAGGTGCTAAGCAACTCATTGAGACCCTGTCTCCAAATACAAAATAGGGCTGGGGATGTGGCTCAGTGGGCGAGAGCCCGAGTTCAATCCCTGGTACCCCCAAACGTTATGTACATATATAAATATACCACTGGTAATTACATGGTTATATATAACTTTATGCATAAGTAAAATGAAATAATCAAATGTAAATAAACAGATGATCACAAGGAAGTCTAGCAGAGTACAGGAAGGAGAATGGGGGTGGTACAGGGTATTGGGGGGCAGGGAAAACAAGGAGGAAAAAGTAGTCGACTGAAATCAAATTCCCTGAATGTGTTTGTGGAGAGGAAGCCAACTACTATGTATAGCTACAAAGCTCTAAGAAAAAAAGAAAGTATAAATACACTAGTGATTTGATAATCCTTGCTTCTCATATCAGGTGATTGCATAAAGCAAGAAGTCTAAAATTGCCTAAAGTCTTACAATGGAGAAAAGTTGTGATTTGAATGACAAAAAAACCCCACAAAAATGGAGCATAACTGATACAGCATGTCTATATTCCAGCTATGGGAAGGGCTGAGATAGGAGGACAGTCAAATTCAAAACCACTCTCAGCAACTCTTCAGCCACATAGTGACACCTTGTCTCAAAATTTAAAGTAAAAAAAAAAAAATGAAAAGGGCTAGTGATGTAGTTAAGTGGTAGAATGCTGTCAATCATGTACAGGGCCTTGAGTATAATTGCCAGTACCACAAGAAAAGAAAGAAATGAAGGGGAAGGGAAAGAGAAAAAGAAAATAATAAATAAATATAAGAAAACAGTTATACAGGAATAAAGATTTTTTATAATGCTGAAATTAAATTTAATAATAAATGTAAATTCTATTATAAATAGTTAACAAATTATTACAAGCAACCACTAACAAAATAAATATAAAATCATTGAAGGATTAAAAACTATCTACATAATATCAAAGGACATCAATGAGAAAGTCTCAATTTCTTTTTTCAGTGTTCTGTAATTTTCATCATTGAGGTCTTTCATCTTCTTAGTTAGGGGTATTCCTAGGTATTTTGTTTTACTAATTTATTTATTTTAGGCTATTGTGAATGGAACCATTTTCTGATTTTCTTCTCAGTGGGTCTTTAGAAAGTATTATTAAACACAAAAAGGCAAGCGTGAAGAATGTAGGGAATAAAGCATATAATGCAAAGAGAAAAGAACTAGCAAAATGGCAGAAATTATTCTTTACTATTTCTTACATCAAATGTAAATGGGTTGAAATTTCTTATTAAAAGGAGTAAGTCATCGGAAATATAACTACATGCTATGAACAAGAGAACCACACTTTGATTCAAAGACACAGCTTAATGAAAGGGAAAACATGGAAAAAAGGTTTTCCATATGGACATAAGCTAAAATAGATTTAGAATTCTAGATTAAATATCAGCGAAAATCATGTCAAAATAAAAATTTTTACAAGAAAAAGTTCTACATAGAAAGAGATCAATTGAAGTTTAGGGTGTAATTTAGTGGTAAAGGGCTTACATAGCAAGCACAAGGCCTCGAGATAAATCTCCAGCACTGTCAAAAACCAAAAATGCAATTGATTGAAAATATGTAGCAATTGCAAATATATACTGGTATAATTCAGGAAAATGTCTGTCAAAGGTCTGCATTTAAAGATGTGGCTGCCGGGGCTGGGGTTGTGGCTCAGCGGTAGAGCACTCACCTAGCACGTGCAAGGACCTGGGTTCAATCCTTAGCACCGCATAAAAATAAGTAAATAAAATAAAGGCATTGTGTCCAACTTACACCTAAAAAATAAATATTTTTTTAAAAAACTAAATTCAGGTATTGTGTCTAACTACGACTAAAAAATAAATATAAAAAAAAAATATCGCTGCCACCCTTTGGCACAATTGGCAGATGATAGAACCTTTAAGAGATAGGGTCTAAGAGAGAGAAAGTTAGGTTACTGAGATGTGCCCATTAAGGCCATATTGGGACTTAGCCCCTCCTCCTTCTGTTTCCCAGCTGTCCAGAAATAAGAAAAGACTCTTATGCAATTTGCTCCCCACCATAACATCCTTCAGTATATAATAAAGGGAGCTTTCTAGCTTACTAGCACATATACATACTTAACACAAAACTGTAAGAAGCAAAAAAAAAAAAAAAATTACAGATAAAGGCAAATTTTTAATAATTTTACAATATGTATATATTTTAATGACTGAATAACTAAAAACCACACCATTAAGGAATCAAAGGACTTGAACAACACTATAAACAAATTAGACCAAACCTAACACATAAACACAAAATTCCATGCAGCAAAATACACATTTTTTTTTCAAGAGTACACTGAATGGGATTCACAGCTGTGAATCTTTCTACAGATGCCAAGACACAGAAAATGTGGTATATATATACACAGTGTAATTTTACTTAGCTATATAAAAAGGATGAAATTATGGCATTTGCTGGTAAATGGATGGAAATAGAGAACATATAATACTAAATGAAATAAGACAGACTCAAAAAGTCAAGGGTTGAATATTTTCTCTCATATTCAGAAGCTTGACCAAAATAAGGGGGTAAAGGGGAGGGGAATCCCATGAAAATAGAAAGGTGATCAGTAGAATAGAAGTAGGAGATTTAGGGAAAGGAAGGAAGGACAGGAAAAGGGTGGAATGAAAGTGATCAAATTATGCACGTATGAATGTACCACAATAAATTAGGGCCTGGTGGCACATACCTGTAATCCCAATGATCAGGAGGCTGAGGCAGGAGGAACCCAAGTTCAAGGCCAGCCTGGGCCATTTAGCAAGACCCTCTCAAAATTTGAAAATAAAAAAAGGGCTGGGGATATATCTATGTTGTAAACTGCCCTTGGGTTCAATCCTCAGTAACAAAAAATGAGATATAAAATTAAAATCCAATTAAATTTTTAAATTAAATTTAAAATGTTATAATAAAATGCCATAAATGAATTAAAATAAAAATATACAATATTATCACCAGTAAAGACAGCTTTGTTTATTCCTATTATCATGGCATTTTTTTTAATCTATTGCATGGAGTAGCACTATGAAGAACAATATGAACACAAATAATGAGATAGCTCATCTTTGTTCTGTTCTCACACTTAGAAATTCCTTTAAAAAACACATTGTGGGGCTGGGGTTGTAGCTGAGTGGTATAGCACTTGCTTAGCATGTGTGAGGCACGGGGTTCGAGCCTCAGCACCACATAAAAACAAATAAATAAACAAAAGGTACTGTGTCCATTTACAACATATATATATATCACATTGGGTTGTACTTTTTTGGTTTTTGGTACTAGGGATTGAACTCAGGGGCACTTGAACACTGAGCCACATCCCCAGTCCTATTTTGTATTTTATTTAATGACAGGATCTCACTGAATGCTTAGCACCTTGCTCTTGCTAAAGCTGGCTTTGAACTTGAGATCCTCCTGCCTTAGCCTCCAGAGCCCCTGGGATTATAGGCATGTATCACCACACCCAGCCATGGGTTGTACATTTTTATCCCTGGCAATTTATAGCATAAACTTCATAGTCAATATATATTTCTTGGATTGGAAAAGCAGCTATGATATCACAAATCTATTTATATACTATTATGAACAGATATACAAATTACAGCTTTGTAACATGTTTATTAGATTAAAACCATGAACCAATGGTGGGCACAGTGGCACACACCTGTAATCACAGCCACTTGGGAATTTGCAGCAGGATTATTAAGTCTATAACAGTCCAAGATTGTTAAGTTCTATAAAAGCTTGGACAATTTGTCAATCTCCTGTCTCAAAATAAAATTAGACAATTAGAGATGTAGCTCAGTGGTAGAAAAACCCTGGGTTCAACTCCAAGTACTAAAAAACAAAACAAAAACATATTTCAGTGCTTCTCCTATTCATATCTACCCTAAAACATTTTTTAAGTGATGAAAGGCTAGAGCACCTTTCACCATGTGATATGAGCTTTTACTCTTAGAACTTACAATTCTTATTCTTCATAATATTTTGTTAATTATCATACTTGTTTCTGGAGAAATAAATACATATATTAAAGTATACTACAAATATAAAAGAAAAACCTTAACTAGCCATTTGAAAAAAATTATGACAATAAATTTTTCAAAAGAAAAATAACATAGCAAGATGCAGAGGTACATGCCTATATTGTCAGTGACTTGAGAGGCTGGAAAAGTGTGATCACACATTGAAGGCCACCCTTAGCAACTTAGCAAGACCTTGTCTCAAAATAAAAAAATAAAAAGGTCTGTGGTGTAGCTAATTGGTAGATAGCATCTCCTGGATTCAGTTCCAAGTAGAAGGAAGGAAGGCAGGCAGGCAGGCAGGCAAATGTTTCAGGTAATATAAAATCTTTATAATCATGGCAAGAAACAAACTATTTGTTCTACTGATGCTAACTTCAACTTCATAAACAAATAACGATTCTGTATATAAAATTCCAGTATATCATCACTGGACAATTAAACTTATTTCAGAACGATGAAGTGCTCCATGCATAATTCTTTGTCATTTAAAATCTTCATGGCTTTAAAAAAACTTATAAAACTTGATATATAATTTTCCAGATCAAAAAGTGTAAGAAAATAAATTCAAATCTTCATGATGAGAAGAATAGTAATAATCATCCATAATAACTAGAATCTGACCCAAGCGATCTGATGATAATCTTAATCATAAAGTCAATGCACTATAACCAAATATTTTTAAGATAACCTTCAGCATACTTAGAGTACCCCAAAAGATATTTTATTATAATATAAAACTGCAAAAAATTCCCCAAATTTTATAATTGTCATTCCATTCAAAAATCTGATAATTTAGTAATGCAGGTGGAGTTCAACAAAGAAAAAGTCATTTCATATAGATATCATCCTATAAGTCACAGACAAAATAAACACAAAACTCTGAAGATGAGGCAAATAACACGGTGTATGAATGTCAGAGTATACTGATTCAGCTACTTACCCCTATTTTCTGAAATGGAAGACCTCATTAAAGCCCTCCTCTTCTCTACCTCAGCAAAACAAAACAGGGAAGAAAAGTAGTCTCAGAAAATATTTTGCATAAAAATGACAAAACACTAAAATTGTTTCATGGTAAACATTTAATATAGGCATACAAAATTCTTCTCTTTATCCCACCTCTGGTTAGTCTTTTAGTACCTATAACAGTAGCTGAATCGATTTTAATTCAATTTCTCTTTTCCTCACTTATTAATAGTTCCTATATATATTCTATCTACAATTTCATTCAAATGAGGAAAATAAAATAAGCCATGGATAACTGAATGTAATAAAAGTACATAAGACAGGATAGTAATATTTTGAGAGAAAGAAAAGGCAATCTTATACTTTTATTATGTTTTCATTAAGGATCCACCAATAAAGCCAAGCTCTGAGAATCTTATTTGTCCTATTCGAGGGTTACTCGTCTAGACCTCAGATTGACATCTGGAATGAGTCTCTCAGCATCCTCAGACAATTGTGCTCATCATTGATCCATACAAGCACCCTCCCAACAAATAAGCATTACCATAGCCAGGCTTTTATTTTTTATTTTTGTCATACATTACATGTACAAAAGACATTTTGTTTAATAGGTGAAAAATGGACCTCTAAAATATATAGCATACATATATGATGTTGGATTGTTCAAACAAAATTAGGTGACATCTATTAGAAAATTTTAAAACACAATATTTTTAATACATTGAAATTTTAAGAAGTAGCACAAAAATTAAAAAATGGCACATTCTAGGACCTTGGGAGGCTGATGCAAGAGGCTCACAAGTTCAAACCAGCCTTATCAACTTAGCAAAGGTCTAAGTAACTCAGCTAGGAGACCCTATCTCTAAATAAATATTTTAAAAGGGCTGGGATGTACTCCTAGTTTCAATTCCTGGTACCAAAAACAAATAAATAAATAGCATGATTATACTACAAATATGAGGAGAAACATCTATGTTTTCATTGTTCCAGATATACAATAAATATATAGTACATTTAAATTTCACTATAAGATCACTTAAAACAAAAAAAGTATGTCAGATATTCACCAAAATTATTCATGCTACTTCAAAAATAAATTTTCAAAGGGAAGAAACAATAATAATGATTCTTTAAACAATGAAGGAATACCCATGGGGAAAATTATTATCATAAAATTATTCTCCATCAAGCCTCTGAAATTAGGAACTCAGAAGCCTTCAAGTTGTGACATTATTGGCCATAGTACATAAAAAATTTTTTAAAGTACCACAGCAATTGCTCACCTCTCTTCCCTGAAGCACTCTAACATGTTATAAATTTTGACCTGCAGGAAAATATCATGAAGAAAACAAATCAGATCAAAAAATACAAGAAATTCATTAATAAAATAACAATAATGAATTCCATGGTAGTTATCATTAACAGTGGTTATTTGCAAACAAGTCAGACAATGTGAGGGGGATAAAAAGAAGTGGGTCACATTAGATTGGGTAGAAAGAAGTGATGGAAGGGAGGGGGAGGAAAAGGGGGGAATGGAAGGACAGCAGAATAAAATAGACATTATTTTTGCTGTGGGTATATACATGACTGCATGACCAATGTAATTCTGCAACCTGTACACTCAGAAAAATGAGAAATTATATCCCATCTGATTCAAATGTATGATATGTCAAGATCATTGTACTGTCATGTGTAGCTAATTAAAACAAATAAAAAAATACACAATTCAATTAAGTATTTCAGGAGAAACATGAATATATTAGCCCAGGACTCTAAAGAATAGATATTTCAAGATGAACTACAGAACTCAAAAGTGTTATAAACACATCAATATATTTGGTGGTTTTCCTCTTCTCTGCTATCTCCTAGCCTGGTTCAGGAAGGAGGAGTGGGCTTAAAGACAAACCATGAAAGTATTTATCAAGAAACATAAATATGGTATATGCTATTTATAACAAACCACCTGAAATATAATGATGTAAGTTGGTTAAAGCCCCTTCAGCATGGGATGGAGATGTAGCTCAAATGTAGAAGACTTGTCTAGTACACATGAGGCCCTGAGTTCTAGCCCCACTATCATCCATACACCCCCACACAAAGAAATAAAATGTAGTAGAAAGATTTATCATGCAAACATAAGTTAAAAGGAAGATAAAGTAGCAAAGAAAGGAAAAAATGAGGAATATTTTCTGTATCCCTTCTCCAAGAAGATAAAAGTCATGAATCTGAATGCAACCAACAATAGCTTCAATGAGAAAGAAGCAAAAAGTAGAAGTGATTATCTACAATTTCATATGGATCCTATAACATTCTTCTTTCAGTAATCAATAGTGTGAGTATACAGAAAATCCATAAAAATCCATAAACAACTGAACAAAACCACAACAAATGATCTGACATTCATAGCACATTCTATGCAACAACAGTGGAATATAATAAACATATCTTAAATTCACATGAACATTCACCATGATAGAGCCTATCCTGGGCCATAATGCACACATTAATGAATTTTTAATGCTTGAAGTTTACAAAGTGCATTTTCTAATCAAAATTAAAGAGTAAATGAAAACAGAAAATTGGAAAACCATGCAAAGACTGGCAGTTAATATAATCTAAATAAGCCATGTGGTTTAAAGATATCTCATGGTAAATTAGAAAATATTCTGAATTAAACATAAATGAAAATACACTATGTTAAAATTCATGAGATGCATCTAAAGCAGTGCTTAGAGGGATGTTTATATAGCTAAAACCCTAATATTGGGGGGTGGGAGGTTTAAAAAAAAACTACAACTTCCAAAATAAGATTCAGGCACATTCTTTCAAAGGATACTTTTGCCCTTTAAAAGGAACACAAGCTTTTACATATAAAAGAAGTAAATGTTATTTTCCTGTGAGATAAGACCTAGAGAAAACAGCCTATTTATTCACATACAGACAAAAGAATGGTAGAGATGGCATCAGATATTAAGCCCAACGAATGATCCACTGAAGTTTTTACATAAATATTATAAAAAATAAATTTATTTCTGTGACAAAATTCCACTGAACTAACTTATCTTACTATTCTGGAGTGAAAATATATAATGCACTTGTTTTATATATCCTTTCTGGATCTTAAGAAATGTTTAAGGACAAGGAAATATTTTGTATTCAAATCAACATTAATTATATGCCATTTCAAACAAAAGCAAAAATTTGTAAGGATTATTAGATTCATAATGATTGGACAACCAGATGTGAGGCAAAGGAATGTTTATGACTTCATTTTTAAATTTGTTTCTACAATAAGAATATTTAATAGAATAGTAATATCTAATTATTCATTGTACATAGATTATTGACTGCCTTTAAATATGGAAGAAATGATCTAAAAATGTTTAATTCTCTTTCAAAATGGCAAACATACTAACCATAATCTTACCCTAAGAAAACTGAAAATATATATACAAAAATTTCCGCATAAATTCCAAGCAGGGATATTTATCATAATCAGAAACTGGAACAACCCAAGTGTCCATTCACTAATGAATAAATAAATGTATGGCATATCTATATAATGGAATACTATTCACCCATCAAAAGGAACCGAGTTCAGGGGCTGGGAATGTGGCTCAAGAGGTAATGCGCTCACCTGGCATGGGCGAGGTGCTGGGTTCGATCCTCAACACCACATAAAAGTTAAATATTGTGTCCATCTAGAACTAAAAAATAAATATTAAAAAAAGGAACCGAGTTCATATACAAAGTTTGACACAAGTAAACCTGGAAAAAAATATGTGAAATAATCCAGGGCAAAAAACTTTCCTTTAATGTAAATTTCTCAAATGCTGATACATACAATGGCAACTAGAATCAAAGTATTTGGGCATTTATTCCACACTTAATATACTGTGAATATACAAAAGTGTTTGGAGCCATTTTCTCAAACAATTCCTCTAGTTACATTATCTTTTATATTATTTTGATCTAATTTCAGATTTCAGAATTTGACCCATAATTTCTGGATAATTTTCACCTGAATAATGTTTTCTAGTATTTTACTACATATAGTTCCATCTCTCTCTTCTCACATTCTCTAGAATTTCTTTCAAAAATATGTACATGCATCTATCATTTTATCTAAACAACTTCAAAATTCTAGCTATGATATACCTCTGACCTCCTTGTTACAAAGCCTTAATATCATTATCTAAGTTAAACATTTACATCATACTATAATGACAGACTTTCTTCAAATTTGTCCAATTCTTTTCTATCCTTTATAGCAATCCTGAATCAATATTGCATTCAATTCTATTTAGTGTGAAATAATCTAGATAATTTACTCAGCAATATTAATGTTTGTTGACTAAGAGTAGAATGTCACTGAATTTGGGTCTAATGTTTCCTCACAAGTAAATCAGTTTATGTCAGTGATACCACAGAAATAAAACTGGGTTCTTCTCAATACATCCAAATGTAATGTATCGCCAATGTTTCTATTGTTGGTTGTATCACACATCACTTCTTTATTCAGGTAGTGTCTATCAGGTATTTTACCATGAAATTACTATTTTCCTTTTATAACTTTGTAAATTACCTCATGGAGCAGATAATTGCATACTATGGAAATATCCTGTGATTCCTCAAATTTCCTTGCAAATTTTAGCTTCCTTTGATGGTTCCTAAGTGAAAAACTTATGCTTCTTACCAAATATTGATTTAAAAAGAAAAAAAACAACCTCTATTATTTCCTTTATAATTGAGGGCTTTCTATTATTAAGACAGCTTTATCTTCTACCCTACTTATTAACTCATTCACATTAATTTAAAAATACTATAAACATCTTACCACCATTAACCACTTTTTCATCCTTCAAGAGGTTTACGGTATCCAAATATCCCGAAATGGTATCAGTGAAAACCAAAGGTGGTTCACTGTTTCTGTCCAATGATCCTTCTTGAGGGATGAAGTTTCACCCATCTCTGACTGCTTTCTCTTTCTATATTCATCTTCCTTCTCTGTTATTCTCAATGTTCCAGAGCCCCAACTGCAAAAATCTTATACAATCAATCTCCCTCCCGTGTCCATATACCAGAAAATAAAAAGGTGGAGTAACAATAGCATAGCACAATCTTTCCATTACAAATTAGTCAAAGTTTTAAATATATTTCAATAACTGTTGTGACACAGTGAAACAAAATTTCTGTCATTATTCCAGTATGTTTAGTTAAAATCAGAGAACTGCTAAGTAATACACATGAGAAAACAAAGTGTTGACATTACAAAAGGGTTAGAATGAACGAAGATAACTGAGGAAAAGTGAACTAATTATAGAACACATTTTCAAATGTGTTTAGACCCTAGAACATAGGTTCATAAATTACATTTGGAAAAAAATCCCAACAGGAGTGTTATGACATTAAAGTCTACATTAGCTGTCAATTATTTCTTTTAATTTTTTTTAAAAAGAGAGAGAGAGAGAGAGAGAGAGAGAGAGAGAGAGAGAGAGAGAGAGAATTTTTTAATATTTATTTATTTATGTTTTAGTTTTGGCGGACACAACATCTTTGTTTATATGTGGTGCTGAGGATTGAACCCGGGCCACACTCATGCCAGGCGAGCGCGCTACCGCTTGAGCCACATCCCCAGCCCTCAATTATTTCTTTACTCAGGAATTCCTAATGGCCTTTTTGTTGTTTTTGACCTTGTTTATAGCTTGAGATAGCCTATCTTTAGGTCTAATCAAAAGTCAGTTCCCTTCAGTTAGTGGCTTCTTTTTGATTTGCCACTTTTCTTTGGATTTTAATCTTCAATCCTATAGTATTTCAGAATTTTGGCCCCAGAAACACAGTATTCCATATCCTAGATAATGGCGCCCTATATTTCTAGAGGTCGAACCTCATAAAAGTTTATACCATGGAATTTTTTAAAAACCATGTCTTCTTTACCCGTTTCTCCTGTACTTTGAATATCCCAACACTTTAATCCTGAGAATCTGCACTTAACATTGAGCATTAGAGACACAGAGAAAATGAAAATCACCTCTGACACATACATTCTTCCACAAAGCATGGTTTTGATCAACACATTAGGAAATTATGTTTAAATATTATCATTTAAAAGTTGTGACAACTACAAATTTTTATTATCATTCAAATGTTGTCCATCTTTCTTTCTTCCTTTTTTGATGAAGAAAAATATACTATAGTCACTGTTCAAGGAGGAGTGATAACATGAATGCTGCTGAGAGACAACATTATGATTTTAACTGGGCTAAATGGGAAAAGAAACAGGTAAGATTAGAAACTAATTACTTAGGAACCTTGCAGATGAAATTTGGAAGAAACAGGTTCAATTGTGAAATTTAATTAGTTACCAGATGTAACTAAAAAAGTTTTACATTACTGCTATACCTTACATAGTGCTTTAAACAATGACGTTGGTATATGATAGTTAATTATATCACTTTCTTATGAATAGATTTCCCCAAAGTAGCTAAAAATACTTTTCTTGAAAATAAAATGCAAAATTACTCTAGGATATTTTTAGCGTGTAGTTACATTAAGTTGATTTTCTTTCAATTGAACCAATGCTGTAGTTCAAGGATTTTTAAACTCTAGTCCACAGGCTGCTATTGTAAATAAAGTTTTATTAGAATACAGTTTCAGCATGTTTATTCAATAATATATTATCTACGACTGTGTTCATAATATAACAGCAGGGTAGATTAGGTGCAATAGAGATTAGAAGATATTCAAAACTGAAAATGTTAATTTGGTCCTTCGTAGAAAATTTTCCAATACATGATCTAGTTTAACAAAGGCTTGGGTGATCATATAACTTAAACTGAGCTTTAAAATATGGAAGGATAGACCTGGGGTTGTAGCGCAGTGGTAGAATGTTTGCCTTGCATGTGTGAGGCCATGGTTCAATCCTCAGTGCCACATAAAAATAAATAAAGATATTGTGTCCATCTACAAATAAAAAATATTTTTTAAAAACTATGGAAGAATAGGAGAACTGAAAAGACAGAGCCATCATTTTTACACTAAGATTTCTCATGTCAAGACAACACAGGCAGGGCCTGGTGGTGCACGCCTGTAATCCCAATGGCTAGGGGGGCTGAAGCAGGAGGATCGCGGGTTGAAAGCCTCAGCAACTAGGAGTCACTATGCAACTCAGTGAGACACTGCCTTTAAATAAAATACAAAATAGGGCTGGAGATGTGGCTCAGTGTTGACTGCCCCTGAGTTCAATCCCTGATAACACCCCTCCCCGCAAAAAAGACAACACAGGACACATCTCTATTTTGCTTTTACAGATTGAGCATAGAAACAAGGCCAGACTTCCTGTTCTGCACAGTCCCTGAATTTATTTGAGAGAGAGAGAGAGAATTTTTTAATATTTATTTTTTAGTTATTGGCAGACACAACATCTTTGTTTGTATGTGGTGCTGAGGATCGAACCCGGGCCGCACACATGCCAGACGAGCGCACTACCACTTGAGCCACATCCCCAGCCCACAGTCCCTGAATTTGTCCCTGAATTTGTTCTCGTGGGTCCCCAAGCTTTCTTTTTCTATAAAACATCACCTCACAAGCCACTGTCATCGATGTCCTCTTACATGGGGTTGACTCTCCGCTCTCCATTGCTATGCTCTCCTACCTCTCATGACCAATGACAAAGATAGATGATAGACAACAAATGAAGATAGATGATAGATAACAGATGACAAAATATTTCTTAGAAATTTAAATCGGTAAAAATAGACATAACAAGACCAAACAGGTTTTTTTTTCTAATAACTGAACACTTTTTGTTTCACAGAAGCTTATTTATCTTATCTCAATTGGAAAAATGTTTCTGAATTTCTCCCATGACCATAGAAAGACAGTAACTATCTTTTAGTGATGGTAAACATCATTAAACTATGATAGCTTCCTTTTCTTACTGACATGTGGGAATTATGACAAAAGTGAACTATTCAAACCAAACAGATACAGTCACAAGATAAATGTTATCTTCCCCCTCAATTCAGAGGTTGTGAGGTATCTATGTCCCACTAATCTTTAATTAAAAGATACAATTTTAAGAGCTGGACCAACGGTATATTAAAAAAAATATATCAAATGTCTATCACACAATTTACCAAATAATCCCTAGCTAACATTAACTGTTTTTAATATAGTAAATGAAAACTATTTCTATCATCAATTCTCTCCTAATGTTTTACCCTACTTTTTTCTATTAACAGTCATCTATTTACTCCCGAACTCATTCTTTCACTATAAATAACATGAAGGCCAAAATTAGCTATTTAAGAATATGGAATGACTAGTTTCTATATGACTTTCCAGAATAAGGGAAAATTATAAACAAAACCAATTCCTTGTCAAAGAAGATCATTTTATTTAAAAAAAGTAAAACAGACAGAAAAGCAACACAAAAACTATTTAGTTAATAACTTTTCATAACTAATCTTTGTTAAATTATCTATCACATTCTGCTATACCAGCCAAAATGTCTGTTTTATCTATTTGCTACAACTACTCAAAGAAAGAAATGGTTACATTTTGCCTTTTAGCTTTACACAAAAGCCACTCACCTCCGATGACCAGGGTATCTAGCACATATATCTATATCAATTATTCTCCCTTCTGAAACAATCTAAACAGATCAGAGCTCAATCCTTATGGAGGAAGTCATAAAAGCAGCTTTCTGAAACAATACATTGGTTATGGAAAAGTACACCTAGGCTACATTAGCTTTATGTGTTATGGGAAAAGAATATTTTCATCGACTTTTTGGGATTTTCATCTTGCATAGTTAAGAGTATTTTGGAGAAAGTTCTCATTATTTTAAAATGGTAAAAGTAGAACTAATGTTGAAGAATGGTTGAGAAAGGTTACCAGTAGCCCAAATTTATCACCTAGAATTTCTAATAATATCTCTAAGACAAACTGAAACACACTACACAGTGAAGTCAATGCTACATCTGTTTGTTGTTGTTTGAAGTTATCTATTTTGGGATTATCTTGGTATGATGTCCAGACTGTTCCTGAACTCCTGGGCTCAAAAATCCTCCTGCCCAACAATCCTCCTGCCAAACAGTCCTCCTAAGAGTAGCTGGGACTGCAGGCATATACCACAATGCCCAGCCTTCCATC
The DNA here is from genome assembly GCF_047511675.1 of Marmota flaviventris. Lineage (NCBI taxonomy): Eukaryota > Metazoa > Chordata > Mammalia > Rodentia > Sciuridae > Marmota > Marmota flaviventris. The sequence goes on from NC_092499.1 coordinate 127,645,922, forward strand.
TGGTTTTTGTGAATGAAAAATAGATTTCATATTCATACCAAGGGATTATTTCCAAGTAAATACAAAATTTTTCCTAGGTGAAACACAAAACTGGCAGATCTTGAAAATATGCAACTTGTAAGAATAGGTGTTTTCAAAAACAAACAGGGCTTGGGATTGGTAGAACTCTCACCTAGCATGTGAGAAGTTCTGGGTTCAGTCCCAAGTACTACCCACCCAAACAAACAAAACAAAGACTCCTACAGAAATTTCAGCATGTGGCCATTATATAGAAATGTCTGTGAAAGCAGAGAAGTTTCATGTAGGTTTTTACTTGTACATTTTTGTCTCAGAAATTCCAATTTTTCATATCAGGTAACACACAGGTATGACTACTGGTAATGGAGGTACCAAGTATCTGTAATCAAATTAAACTCTTCACAGATATCCACAATAAACTCCAGATGGAATAAAAAAACAACTGTCCAGGGTTGGGGTTGTGGCTCAGTGGTAGAGTCCTTACCTTGCACACATTAGGCACTGGGTTCCATCTTCAGCACAACATAAATAAATAAGTAAAACAAAGGTATTGTTTCCATGTTCTGAAATAATAATAACTGCCTAAAGACACTGGAAAGTGACCACATAGAAGTAGAAACTTGAGTGTTTGCTTGTAGAAAAGGAATTTCTCTCAGGATCTTTCCTTTTTGTTCATTGCCCTTTACCTAAAGGTATAGAAGCTAAAGGGTAAAACAAAAGTACCATAGAGTAGAGAACCAAAAGGGAGGGCCTCAAATTCTGTGTATAAGTGCTGGTAAAATTCTAGGCTGACCACTGAACTGTCCATAGCGTAGGAGAGATTCCAAATAGCCTAATCAGGATGAAAAGAATTGGAAAAAATATTCTGCTATTTCACACCACAGAAACTAGAGTTTCACACCACAGAAATTAGAATTTAAATCCAGCTAAGGTAACTGCTTGTATTAAAAAAAAAAATCAATAAAATTACCAATATTCTTTACACATATAGTTCTCAATAAGAAAGATGGAATGGGGATGGGCAGTTTTCCACAAGGGAACCTTTGGAAATGCCTACACTTCTTTGGTCGTTTCAATGCTATAAATAGGTGGAAAAGAAAAGCTCACAATATGAACACATAGTTGGTAGAGCCAGGGAAGCTACTGAATAGCCTTCAATGCATATCATCACACACACACACACACACACACACACACATGATGTTCAAAATGTCAATATTGCCCAGGACATTAGAATTTAATTTTTTATAACACTTTTACAATATCCAAGTTATAATCCAAAATTATTAGAAAGACAGAGAAACATAATCCATATTCCAATAAAAGGACATCAAATAAAACTAACCTTTCAACTCTCCAAATATTGAAATTTTTAAAAAGCCATTACATTTATGCTAAAGACATGAAGGAAAAAATCATGCTATAGCACATGAATGAAATTATCTTATCTGTTATAATAGAACATATATATTTTTAAATTCCTGAACTAAAAATAAATTATCTGAAATAAAATATTCACAGAGAAAATTGGGAAGAGTGAACACAAAACATATTAGAAGAAATTCTTGAAACTGAAAATCAGTAAAAATAAGATTACATAAAGAATTTTAGAAATCTATGAAAAAAATCAGAATAAAATACATGTAAAAATTGGAGACTCAAGGGAAAGAAAAAAGACTGAAAAGATTATTTTATAAGTGGATGAAATTTCTTTACATTTGGTGTAGGACATAAGTTAACAGATTAAAGAAGTTAACCAAATAACAAAACAATACAAAGAAAATCACACTGATCACATCATTGTCAGAAAAGGATCAATACCACAGATACTGAGAAAATCCTGACTCAAGTGAAGAGTTAAAAAAGGCACAGTGATGTAAACAGAAACAAGAATTCAAACATTAACTGACCAATCAAAATCAACGGAGAACAAAAAAATTATCTTTAAAGTGCTAAAAAATGTAAACCATAATTCTGTATTCAGTAACAATATCTTTCAATAAAGAGAACAACGACAAGATAAATTTGAGTAAAAGACGAAAGACACACTTATACTAACAAATAATTATCTTGGGTAGTCCTACAAGAAATGCTTAAGAAATTTCTTGAAACAGAATAATAATCAGAAAAGACAATGGATACTCAAGAAACAATTAAGAGCACTAGAACTGGTTAGGGTTTAAGTAAATGTGGGGAAATTGGAAAACTATGTTAGAGTGAAGGATAAAATTATGACTAATAAGGAAGGTTCAAAACTAGGCATTCAGATTCATCAAGCATGTCAAACGAAAGTATTACCAACTGACATACAAACTAAGCCCTTTCATTTCCACTGGCAACATAGCAGATTGTTTTCCTGATATTTGCAGTAAATCCAAAGACAGACCCATACAAAGTATCATCAGTGGTAACCATTTCCCTTCTCTGCAAGGGTTACCAAAAATTGTGCCATAGGTAAAACTTACACAACATTCACATAGAACAGACCAAAAAAGCAGTCACCAGACAGAAAATGTTTTCTACTTTTCCAAATTTGGACATTTCTAGTTTTTTCCCCCTACCACTTACTTGAAAATAAGGATCATAATCATTATCTGTATTTTATATCTCACAGAAAAAAATTTCACCCGTTTCTCTGCAACACTGTCAAACATAACAGATTCTCAAGTATCTCAAATAATACTGCAGGTCTATCAGAACACCATATTTGACCACAGAGATGTTACACTGCATAATCATCAAAGCTTGTTTTTTCAGTCCAAAAACTACTTTATAACCTTTCATTATATAATCATCACATAAGTCTGCTCATTGTGCTACTAAAAGAGTAAACAGAGCAACAAATCACTGCAGTGAAATATTATCAGTATCTCTCCTTTATTCCTATATCTTTCATTATTTGTGATCACTCATTCATTCCTTCACAAATTTGCTCATTCTACAAAATTTAATGAAACTTTTTGAAATTTTAGAATAAGATAATAGAAATTTAAAATATCCCTTTCAAGTAGGAGCTCATTATATTTATTTTGGGAAAAGGAGACAAAACAGTAGACATAAAATGAATCAAAATTGGCATGTATATTCCTAAGTATATAGAGTTTTTGAGAGCCTAAGTTGGGGATTCAAAGCAAACAGAACTGAATATATGTAGCCAGTTACATTAAGGCATATGTATCAACTGTATGTAACACTCATCCCACTGCAAATATATCATCTGAGGACAAATCCATTCAGATCTTTACTAAGATACAGGGTGAATAAGAGGGAGAATCACAGATAGTATTATCAATGGAAAAAAATCATGAATCAACAAGATGATTTAACAAGATGTGGATGAATCTGACAATACTCCAAATTAAACAAACAGCTTTACTTTTTCTAATGATAATAAAGTCAGAAGATATGTTAATCTTACTCAAAAAAGCTGGTGAGAGGTTACTAGGTGAGGAGGGCAGGAAGGCACACATCCTATTTATCTAAGGACTCAATGACCTTCTAAAATTTTCAACATTACCAAAGCATCTCATGGTATAAAGGCTTTCCTTCCCCCCTACTCCTACCCCCCAAGGAATTTAATACAAAGGGGCTTTACCACTGAGTTATTTATAATATAATATATAAAAATATTTTATATTTTATTTTTTATTATTTTGAGATGGGTTCACACTGTAACTCAGGATCTTGCTAAATTGCTGAGGCTGGACCCGAAATTTCCATCCTTCTATCTCAGCTTCCAAAAGGCAAAAATATTCCTCTTCTAAGCTTTCTGAACTTAACAATAGTAAAGGAAAAGTTCATGCGTAATTTCTTCTTATTTTCTTTTTGGGCTCTATTGTTCTCTTATTTATTTAAAACATACTCTTCCCATCTGTAATAAATCCATAGACATTTCTTCAGCACCCTTGAATAGTACATGAGTGAACTGGGTTACAAAAATGAAAATAAACTCCTTTGGGGAAACATCCATAATACTTAGTAGGATGATACATGGGTACCTAAAGGAATAAAATTTAAAAATTAAAAAGGTCAAAATATAGCAATATGCATATATTATTACGGGACCACTGAACAGTCTGACTGAAGTTGGCCACACAGATTGTACTCTATCAATCCATCTAATAATTGAGATTTATTAGTCAATAACTATATTCTACAATGTAATTCATCCTAATTGAATAGTTTTTCCACAAAATAGCTCTTATCTTAAAAGGAACATTTTTAAATAGAAAAATATAAAATATGGAGAAAAATGAATTCTTCCTAGGGAGTGATTAAACATAAAGAGAGAGCACTAGCTGGGAGCAGTAGCACATGCCTGTAATCCTAGCAGGTAAGGAGGCTAAGGCAGGAGGATCATGAGTTCAAAGCCAGTCTGAGCAAAAGAGAGGTACTAAACAACTCAATGAGACCACTATAGCTCAGTGGTTGAGTGCCTCTGAGTTCTATCTCCAGTACCAAAAAGAGAGCGGGGGGAGGGGGGGACTACTATTATGTATATTGAATTTGGGGGGCATACCGGATATTGAACTCAGGGGCACTCAACCACTGAGCCACACCCCTAGCCCTATTTTGTATTTTATTAGAGACAGGGTTCTCAGCACCTTGCTAAATTGCTAAGACTGGCTTTGAACTAGCGATCCTCCTGCCTCAGCCTCCAGAACCACTGGGATTATAGGTGTGCACCACTGGGCCCAGCCTGTATATTGAATTTTTCTAGATTAAAATGTGTACATAAGACCTCCTCTCAGGATTGTTTTTATTTGAGAGCACACTGTGAAAAAAGATAGTAATGGTACATGCCATAAAAACAGCAAAGAAAACAGGGGTTGTCTTCTACTCCAACTATCAATGCAGATTTTAAATCAATCCCTCATTTTCACCATAAAAGGTCAATGTAGATGCTGAGTCTCTTAACATCATGATCTATTTTTGCATAGATAGTCTGAGAATCTATGAGTCCCTCAGTGATGCCATAAAATCCCTCCTAGAAAAATTAAATGATTATGTTATACTAAGCAACCATAAATCCTTCTTTTCCTCACCCTTTAAGTATCTGGAGCTCATTCATCAAAATTTCACTTCTTCTCTGAATTCTTGTAATCTCAGTTACTCAGGAGGTAAAGAAAGAAAGATTACAAATTTCAGGCCAGCCGTGACAATTTAGCAAGTCTCTGTCTCAGTAACAACATTTTTAAAAGGGCTGGAGATACAGCTTACTTCTTAACCAGCACACAAATCACTCATTCATGGTCTATACAACTAGTTTAGTCAACACAATTCCTGAATTAAATATCTGCTAGGTGCGATTTGCTCTAAATAAACAATTAAATGTAAATTGGAAAATATCCCTGTCAATTGGAGCTCATTATTCTAGTGTGTTAAGTAGAAAATAGAGCAATAAAATAAAATCTGACAGCTGAAATTTCATTTGCATAAAGCATGTTACAGATTAATTAAATAGTGCAAATCTAACAGACTGGGCAAAGTATTTCCTTGGACTTGTCTCTATCCTGTCAGTGTACAATAAATTTTTGCACGTGGAGTTAATACATTTTCTGAATCACCTGGAAAACAACAACTTCTACAGTCATATCTTCTCCTTGACTTTAGTGATGCTGTTGCCATTGCTATGGTCCTCTGGAACTACAATAGAAAATTTAGGCTCAATTCACTTTCACTTTGCACTGCAACTCTTTCCTTCAAAATTCTATCTTCTGTTGATTCTCTCTTGCTTGACTCCCTAAATTCCTACCACCATCATTTCTCCATTCCTTTTGCAGTTTTTGTCATTGGTAGTTACTTTTTCTTATATTTGACTTCTCACTGATTACCTCCTCCAAATATCTTAGTTGAACATCCCACAAAAGTCAAAAATCTCTGAACCATTCAGCATTTTTGCCTAACTAAAATATTCTAGAATGGCCAATAGTACAGAAGACAGAAACAACAGAAGCGTGAACTCAAATATAAAAGCTGTACAAAGATTGTTATTGGAATACTAGAGTATTATGAAGAAATCTATTTCTATCCTGCATATATATAATTAAAAAGGATCTCAATTTGTAAAACTAGGTTGTGTTTTTGCTATATTCACATACTGATTTGTGTAAGCAGCTCACAAAGTATAAATACACACCTGACTATGCTGGGCTTACATTAGTAACATACTACAGTACAAGGTATCCTTCAAACATGGCCTTGCCAATATGAAAGTCAATATACCTCTTATCCCAACATAGAACTTTCACCTAAAAACAATGATATTCTCTATATATCCAAACAAAATTATGTCTTTCAATGCAATCCAAAAAGCCAACTGCTACCTCATTCATTTTTTAATATCATTCTTCATTTATCTTCAGGGAAACAGCATTTTCTTTGTTTTCATTATAAGCCTGGGCATTCTTTTCTATAGATCCTCTTAGCTTTCTCAACAACTACACACTAGAGTGTACCTAAAGACAGTCTCAGACAATATATTCCTTCTCTCACATACATTGTCTTCAGATATTATCCTTTCCAATAGCCATGAGAAAGAAATCAAATGTATTAGCTCTATTTCCTAAATACCCTGAGTATAAACTTCCTATTTCCATCTTAAAAATCAAAATCTTAACCTATGGGCTTAATACAGATCTAAAACTATCAAAATTTATCTCTTTTTAAAAGAGGCACTCTGAGAAAACCAACCTTCTCCTTCAGAACTGTAAGAGTAAACAATGTTTTCATTTACTATCTTGAGTCTTAAATGACAAGAGTACTGTTTGCATCTTCTCCTCATCTTTTCACATTCCATGTTTGGACTAGAAAGACTCTCAAAATACACTGAAGCAACCAAATACATCACAGTTCAAGAGTACTGAGATAACCATAAACTTCCCTTTGTAATTACTGTTTATATGTAGACATCTATAATAAGCTTTGTCTTACTTAACTTGTTGAAAATAGCTATTAAATGAGGCAATTCTTAGTACTAATTATTACATTAATACTGACATGAGAACATTCTATCTTTAAAAATCTCAACTGGAAAAAAAAATCTCAACTGGAAATTATGGGAAGAAAGAAACTTTTAGGATTCACAATTCTGTAAGTAAGTAATTTATAAATTTAAAATGCCATTATCTTGTCTAAAAATAAAAACAAATATAAAATGATAATTTAATAATACTTTGTGACAAACCATGTGGAACAACATACAACAGATTATTTCAAACCATCCAATAAACATGAAAATGGTATTTTTAACCAATGATTGTGTCACTTGGAATTAACACATGTCCTATCCTTGTCAATTATTTTAGTGCAAATGATTTATCAAAGAGTAATAAAGCTCAAAAAGTATAAGGAAGTGTTACAAGTTACACTCAAGTTTTGTTGGTCTACGTCTTCTCCCACTAAAAGGAAGAAACTCACCTTGATTGGTGAGATTTCACAGTATTCACTGAGTGACACTTTTATTTTTATTATTATTATTTTACCACACCAGGATACACCCTGACATTGTCACAAAGGTATGGGACTAAAACCTCTCTAATTCAGTCCCAGAACTTATTCCCATCCCTGCTCTCCTGCCTCCACTCCACAATCTCACTTGAATCCATTTACAGTTTACCTTTTTAAAAAATTAGCGTCCTATGTCCTGATGCCAGGACTCACTGTGCAACTTCCATGCATGTACATTTTAAGTTCACTCAGATACATTCCACTGTACTTCTCTTTTCTTGTCCCTTCCTCTTCCTCATTCCCCTTAATATACTCTACTGATCTTTCCTTTATTTTGGTGAAATTCCCTCTCCTCCTCCCCGCTTATTTAGGATTTCTTAATGGAAACTTTCTGTGTTCTATGGTCACCAACAAGTAGAGTCCTTCTTTCTATCCTCACTTCAAGTTCATAGGCTGATAAGATGAACAGATACAATTATGTTTATTCCTTGCCCTTATCTCCAGGGTAAAGATTTCAGGATTCTACTGAGATTTGAAATTGAGATAGAAACTGAATTCCTCTGTTTCTCCTAGTAATACAAAGTATACTGTAATGCAGTTTTTATTACCAATGGAGAGGAAAGTTAAAAGTAATGTGCTTTCCTGTGATGATTTCCTTAATTTTTAAAAAATTTCCTTCATTTTAGGAAATTTGAGACATTACAGTATTAAGAATATCTCTCCCCTTTCCATTCTCTTTCTCACAGTGCTGGGGATTGAACCCAAGGTCTGCATGTGAAGCAGGGACTCCACTACCTAGCACTGAGGCTGACTTTCTGAATTTAGTAATAAAACCATCTTAAATATTCCCCAGTATCACTATAGAGGAGGAATTGTTTTTGTCAGGTGGGTATTAAACTTTCAAGAATCCGTTATCACATTATAGTAAAAGTAGCAATACTTTATAAAACAGTATCAAACTCCCTAAATTCCTTGGTGAATTCTTTGTTTTTCATTTCTTAGATGACACATTCTTTTACTACTAATTTGTCTATTTATTTGTGCATTCATTTGACTATGCTTCATTTGTTTATCATCAGTAATTCTGACCCTATTTCTATTTTATCCTTCAAAATATTGAATGCATAATATTTACTAAGCATCTGCCATAATCTTTCCATTAAAGAAGTACAAAATAGATACAGAAATCAGGAAACTTTGAATCATCAATTTCGATCAAAGCCTTAGGTCATGTTCAAACCTCCATAAGTCTACAACATGGATTCAAAATTTATAAAATGATAATGGCATTCCATTAATACTAGATGACCTATACTTTTATACAATAAAACAAATTTTGAAACACACATAATAAGAATGATTAAGACAACTTTAATTAATCCAATTAAATCACTAATCAAAATAAAGAATATCTTAATTATGGAAACCTTCTTTAGTTAGCATTTTCAGTTGACTGCTGCTGTGTAGTTATAGAGAACACAGAACAAATTATGGGAATGTATGGGTTTTAACCAACATAGCCACTGCATCACAGTCACAGAGCATAAGAGGAACATGAAAAAGGCTAAGAAAGATAAGTGTTTATCTTTAGATAGCTCCTGGATGCAGGCCCTTCACTATTACTCTTGAATGTTCTACAGGGTTAAAGAAATTTAATAAGTGACAAAAACAAAAACAGAAATAACACTGTTGATTTATCACCTATATAGAATATAGCTATAGAGTGAATTTGGACCTAGACACCACTACCATGGCTTATAATGTGTTCCAGATTACTGAATACCCTGCAATAACAAAGGCATGCTGCATTCCCTGTCTGAAATTTATTTTTAAGAACCTGTTATTCCCCTCTACCATGTAACCATGTATGTTAACACCTAACTCTGGACTTCTGCATGTCACTCACATTCCATGCCAAAATTTTGACATAAACTCATTTGACTCTAAATGAAATCCATGGCACTCATACTGAATATCGCTCCCTTATTTTTTTGTTAACCATTTTTTATTAAAAACATTGTTGAATATTTCTGATAAGCCAGGAGATACAAACTTTTCCTTATGGTTGAATACAAAAACAACAACAAGAAAAACTTCAATTCATGAAAAGTTCAGAGTACTAACATTTTAATTTAAAAATTTGATGCTTAACAGAATATTTAGATAGTTTCAATATCTTCCTATACAATATGTATGACAAACAAATAAATTTAAAGATGGAGAAGGCTAGGGGCCTCTAATTAAACTAAATGATTAAAGTTAACTTTACCAATAATGGGACAAAGTGTCAGTTTTCACTTCTGATGATACACTGAGCAAATTCTGAAATGTTCTTTCACAAAATGTATAATCTAAGCCTTTTCATGAGGAAATTTCCAAATTTTAGGAAATTTTCTTAAAACCTATAAAACATTGTTTTACAATAAAAAATGCTATTATAGTTGATGAAAGACTTGGGGAATGTTTCTAATTAAAGATGACTAAGGAGATAAAACATATGAATACCATATAGGATTCTTTTCTGAATCTCAGTAATGGGGAAAACTCTGTGAAAAAATGACAAAAACATCTGGTAAAATGAAAATATGGACTGTATATAATGTTTATAAAGTTAACAGTTAAGAAAATACTTATGCTCTTAGAAAATTCTGAGTTCAGGGCAAAAGGAACATAATGTCTGCAACTAATATATACTTTTAAAAAATATCAACACTATGAATATACACACATAGAAGAGGGGAGAGAAGATGGGAAGGGAAAGGGAAGGATGAAGTTAGGAGGAGGAAGAAGGAGAACAATGCAGGAAAAATATGTCAATCTGGAGGAAGTGTATAACGTTTCTCTATATGATTCTTTCAACACTAAATCTAAGATTATTTTAAAAATAAAAAGTTAAAATAAACAATGACATGCTATACTTATGAAGTTTATGAACCTCCAAGAAATGGTAAATATAGAAAAGTTTAATGTATTCTAGCTCCAACAATCAGGTTATTTCTTGGGCTTAGAGGAGAGGTAGAGTACTGTTTTTATTATAAACCACCAATATACATTAAGTCTTTAAATCCATGGCCACCATTTAAATTAGGTATTACTTCATCTATAAAATTGACTAAAATTTAATGGTTGTTAATACTGGATCAAACACAAGGTTCTGTGAAAATTAGCCCTGATATTACACACTGGTCTGTGGTGCCCCAAAAAGCATTTTGAAAGTCAATTTCACAATACCTACTGAAACCAAAAGCATACACAATTGATGATCCAACAATGCCACACCTAGAAATATATTTTATAAAATTAGGAGTCAGACACATTAGAATATATGTTATTTATGTACATTACTGCATTGTATGTAGTACCAAAAATAAGAATTTAAAACTGTTAACCTATATTTCTCAAAATAGAGAAACAGATAAATCCATTGTCCTATGTACTTAGCATCCAATAAAAGGTCTGTAGGTGAACCATTTATTGATTTAGGAACATATCCATGATAAACAGAAAATTACAAAATAACATATTACCACAATGATCACACATTTGTAATTAAATTGAGAATAAATTACACATAAGCTTACAAAAGCTTAGAAAAATTATTGACTACTTTGTATGCCACAAATGGTTAATTCTTATGAAAACTGAGAAATAGGGTTGTAAGATGAAAGATGATGATCCCTTACTGCTACATATTATTGAATGATATTCATTCTTGGTGGCCACATTTCAATGTACTACAAGTTTAAGGGCAAAGGAGGCTAAGAAAAATAGATAACACTCAACTTAGCTTTAGAGCTAAAGTAGAGCCATATTCCACTCATGCATGTTATACCAAAATGAACCCCAAAATTACATATAACTACAATCCCCCAATAAAAACATAAAATGTTTATCTCTCCCATTTTTAAATTTCACATTTCATAAAGTTGAGATTTCAGAAAACTGACATGCAAAGACATAATATTCCTTCTGTTCTGTATCTTCCTACCTTTACAATAAAATTAAACCTATGCTTTGGGCAGGGGACAGCAAGCTATAGCCTGTAGTAGAAATCTGGCCCACCACCTATTCTTTGTAAGTACATTTTATTAGAATGCAGTAATATCCATTTGAATCAGTCATAGCTGCTTTCACATTAGTGGCAGAGTTGTATATTTGCAACAAACTGTAGGATTTATCAATTCTGTTCCATTACAATTTTGCCAGTCCCTAAAATAGAATAAAAATACCAGATTGTTAGGTATTTTTTGACTGGGTACATATTTTGATTCATGTAAAATAAAGTTGTATGATTAGAATACTGACCTTATATTAAGGAGACCATTCTGAATTTGTAATAATTTCAGATAGATTAATTTAACTTTGGAAATAAAAAAAGGAACTTCTCATCTTGTAAAATAAATGAGTATTGTAAAAGAAAATTAGTCAAACTTCATAAGAAAACTAAAAGAATAATATAATAAGAATGGAGATATAGATGACAATATATATTGTTGAGATTTTTAACATATTAAATCCTCTGTTGAAAAATTTAGTAGAGCTTGAAAGAAAGGGATTATCACAAAGTCTTAAAATTCTAGGAACATTTTTTACTGCTAATACTGGCATACAGAGAAAATATTATTGGATACCCCATGGTATATACCTATTCATTAAGACAGGTTGAGCAATACAGTTAATAGCTCCTGATGAACAGTACCATTTGTTCCAGAAGCAGATAATTAATATTTCAAATAATCTGTATTTTACATCGGCCTCCCTTAGGTGAAGCAGAAAACAAATGAAAATAAAGACAATAATGTTTTTTTACTTGAAATACAAAGAAGAGAATATTAGCTATATCAGGAAAATGATGGAATCACATATTCTACAAGATAGCATTACAACATGGTTCAAAATATCAGTTCAGGCATCTAGTATTCCCTTGTATTGTAACAGTTGTTTTGGCATTCACATCTTAGATTTGACCACTGGAGAAGTGGTGAAGTGCAATCAGTCTCAAATTCTAATTCTGACCCAGAATGAGACTACTAGATTCAACAAAAAAAATGTAACTAGGGGGCTTAGTCCAGATAACACAAGTGTTTAAGAAGATTTTGTTTAGGACATGCCTAAAAACTGCAGAACTTTGATTCAAATGAGTAAGAATATATCTTACCAATGGAAACAAAATAGGCACAGACAAGACACTCAGGTAGTAAGAAAGTCAAGCTACTATGTGAAGCAACCATGCTGTTGCCCTAATTACACTTTCCACACACAAATGTCTCTTCTATTTATAAAGTAAAATATGAATAAAAACACAATGAATAATACACAACATTAGAGGGAAGCACAAATACACTGAGAGCAGAGAGACTTAATATTTCAGGAAATTACTTAGTAAAAAGCAGGTCCCTTCTATTCCTGTGCATACTTCTATCAAAGTTGTGAGATATAAAGATGGAGTAAGATCCCAGAAAGGAGAAATAATGGCAGTATTTGGGTGATGGTGTGAATGGAACCACTGCAGAAGGGACATATGTTGTAATCATCCACACAGTCACCACCTAAGAGTACAGGAGATTCCAAATGGAAATAACAAGTTATCACACAATCTTGCCTCATGACAGGTAGATATCATCATCAAGTAGTTAATCCCACTCCATGAAAATAACTCCCACAAATCCTAATACTACATTATCTCCAAGCAACAAAACACTTAATTGATGAAAATGATGAAATGGTCATTTAACCTCCTCTGTCCATTTGTTATAATTTGAGTACTCAAATTGTATCCCAAATTATTTTTATGACATCTAAACTCCTATCATTCTTTGAATGACCATTTCCTGTGTAGCTTCTTAAAATTAATGTATATTGTAGTGGGGGCTTTAAAAAGCCACTGTACAAAGAAATAACAACATACTATGTACTCCATAATATTTCATGGAAATTGCTCCCCAAACCAAAATCCATTGTCAAAACATTCAATTATCCATTCCCTTTCCTTTCCTGTGTACTTCTTATGCAACTTCTGGTGGTAATAAAGGTAAGAAAGCCCCCTAGTATTTCAATTGTCTATTTCATTAAATATACTATAATAATCAGAGATAACTAAAATCATTGATTAAAATATATCCTAAAATCATAACATAGCAACAATGTAGATTTGATGAAAAAGAAAAATTCAGTGAACAAAAATCTAATCTAATCTATATCAACATGATGAAAACTAATACACACTAAAAATCATAATACAGGCCTTAATGCTCTTACCTTAAGGGAAGCTCTTTTGGGTCCTTGCTTGTGAAAGAGGCTTATGAAAGAAAAAAAATAGTATTGTTTGAAATTATTTAAATAGTCTTCATTCACTCATCAAGTGAAAGTGTTTAAAAACCTACTTTCATCATCCTAATATGGACATATTCCTGGACTTCTGTGTGCTCAACTTACCATCTGCTAATAATATTAGCAGTATTCTAAGTCATGCAGCCAAAAATAAAATTCAACCTGCTGCTGTCATTACAACCCATGTTATTTGCAGCAGATGCTAATACCTATGGCTGTTTATTTCTGATATTTTCTATATCCCTTTTTTTCCCTGACCAGCCTGATTTCCTTGTTTCCCTCTACCTATCCGCTACTGATATATTTCAAAACATTTATTGACTCTCAGATAAATTAAAACGTATAGCATGTATACAGACAAAAAGAACTTATATTCTGTTCAGATGACTTGACATTTTATGGTGAGAGTAGATAAATATATCATGATATACATGCAAAAACTTCATTTAATTTATGGACCTCATGACAAGTAGATAACATCATCAAGTACTCATCTCTTTTCCATCAGATAATCACTCCACAATCTGACAATATGGTATCTTTCATGAAATGCACATGCAATGTATTTGATTTTAAAATATTACATACCAAATTAATCTAATATCAATATGAGCAGAAAAATAAAGAGTACACCATAGTTACTGATTTTGTCAGTAGCTTTGAAGAATAAATTCCACAAAAACAAAACAAAACAAAAGTACAATGATTTGAACTGATATGGACATGTTAGGCAGTCAAGCATCTAAAAGATCTTCCTTAAAACTGGGGAATAGCAAGGATGGTGGAAGGAGGTGGTCATCATTATAAAAATACATGTATGAAGATGTTAATTTGGTGTCAACATACCTCAAGTACAAACAGAGATATGATAAATTGTGGTATAAAGGTGTATTAAGAATTGTAATGCGGGGCTGGGGATGTGGCTCAAGCGGTAGCGCGCTCGCCTAGCATGTGTGCAGCCTGGGTTCGATCCTCAGCACCACATACAAACAAAGATGTTATGTCTGCCGAAAACTAAAAAATAAATATTAAAATCAAAAAAAAAAAAGAATTGTAATGCAAAAAAATGAGTAAGAGAGCTCATGTATAATGGCATAATTTGCCGTGAACATACTTTATATTCAGAGTTACGAAAAATTGTGCTGTGAATGGATAATTATGAATGCAATGCATTCCACTATTGTCATGTTTGAAATAAATAAATAATGATAATAAACTGGTAACATTTCAATAAAAACTAGAAAATATGGAAAATTTGTGACACACCATGGACACAACATATACACAGAAGGTGAAGATATCCATCAATATATATACATCTATACAGAAGGTAAAGTTGGTATATTCATCAACTCCCCCCAAATTACTAAAATATAAAAGAATCATTTTGACTAGAAAAAACTACTTGGTGAATTCCCTGCAGAAGTTTTTCATTTACCTGTTTTTTACCAGCACAACAATTTGATAATACAAACACAAAACTTTCCTGATTTATTAATAATGAATTAGCCTATGACAATACACCTCATCCTGCAACTGACCATCTTTACTTTTATTATACATGTGACTTATTTTATCTGTCTATTCTTATATTGACCAAATTTCTATATCTTCTTTTTGATCAACTTATTGATGCATAATTGTATTTATCAAGCCACTATAAAGCACCAATAATACAGCCATCATAATCATACAAACAATTTATCTATGTGAGGATCTCCACATTTATCCATTATCATAGTGAGTCTTACTTTTATCCATTACATAAAGATCCACATCTCTACTTGATCCATCCATACAATATTTAATTTTTAATCCAATGCAATTCTAATATCTAGGCTTTTAACCACCATATCTTCATTGAGTAAGGACTACAATGATGCATACATATATAAATACATTCAACATTTTTTCAAATTTTTCTTTATTCCTTTATCCATTCACATACTAGTATGTTTTTATCCATCCTTAGCAAATGGCATCCAACAACTTTGCATTTATTAAGTCCATTATTATCTCCTAAATTCCATTAAATAGTTTAACATTAATCTTTTCAAACTTCATTCTGAATATCCAATCTTATATCCCTTATTACACTAATATAAATATATAGTAAACAGAAAATTTCACTATCAGTTTCATTCTTCCTTGCACCAATCCATGCTTTTTTTCGTCCGTTCCTGCAATCAAGCTCAAAACCATCACTTCCTTTATTATATACATTAATCTTTTATTCTTGCATGCCAATTTCTATCTATATTTATAGCAACTTCAACTTCTGACAGGCTTAACATAAAAAACTTTCACATTTCAATCATGAAAAGTTTCTTGTGGGTCTGCTCCAATGGCTATCAAAGGCACCACCACTCCGTATTTATATTTTATATAAATATAAAATTTCACTATTCTGAGACTTTCATCTTTTCTGGCACCTTTACCTCTACACATGGTTCTATACTCAACACAGATAACAGACTAAGAATCACATAAGAGCTAATAAAGACTTTGTGCATAACACCTATTGCATATTTTGGTATTTGTTTGTTTTGCTTTGTAATACAATTACACTGAACTACATCCCTGGCTACCACTGTACATTTATGACTAAGTTATACTACCAAAAAGACTTAAAACCTGAGATGGTTTTAAGACAAAATGATATTTTAGGTTTAATTCTTTTAAAAATATTTTTTAGTTGTAGATGGACACAAAACCTTTATTTTATTTATTTATTTTTATGTGGTCCTGAGGATCAAAACCAGTGCCTTGCACATGCTAGGCAAGTGTTCCACCACTGAGCCACAACCCCAGCCCTAGGTTCAACTCTCATGAACACACAAAAGTTCATTGGTTCCCCTGGAAGATATATACATTGAAAATATCTTTTTAATTAAGAAAATAATTAAAATAGCCTTTTAATTAAGAAAAATGAGATGAACTGTAAAATGTCCCAGAGGACAAAAGCAGAGCCAGGGAGAACAAGAAGCATCTTACAAGTTTTATCAAAGGCACAGCAGGGGTGCTTAGGGTAACGCAAAATTCCCATGAAGTGATTATTTGATACCTTATAAAACTTTAATGGTTGGAGTTTATTATGGTTCCCCTGATTCTCCTCCACCACTGTACATTAGGAAGTAAGATGCAGATTATTTTCCTTTAAGATCATATTCCTCTGGGTCAAGAGTAGGTACACTGAGACCTGAGGTACAGATTACTGCAAATCACCTGACAAAGAGATTCAAATTAAAAAAAAAAATAACAACAACATGTCATTACTTATAAATATTTATGGGGTATATAATTATGTTTGACATGTATATAATGTGGTATGTCTAATTCAAGCTAATTGATATCTGTTACCTCATTTACATAATATTTTAATAATAATTTTTATTATTGACAATATGTTCTTTATATTTTCCTTTCATGAACATGAAAAAACACATTTTCCAAATTCCCTAAACTTTAGGGTGCTCATGTGATTGATTTATACACCAACTATCTGACTTGACTTTCCACAACGTCCCATTGACGTAATGAACCATAAAACCTTATATTGTGATGGAACCAGCAATAAATACTATCTTTGTGACAACACATGAGTGACTGCCATGACCATAAACTCCTAGCAGAAACTTAAAATCTTTACTTTCCTGATTTGACTTATTCATATATTCTTTCAGATATTCATCAATATTTTTATAAATTTGTTTTTCATTTTACATAGTATATATCAAATTGCCAAGTATATCAATATTTATCCCTATTTCCTCTTCTACTCATGCATCAACCTTATATACATAAAATACTTATATATTCATACTTTTTCTTCTTTCTTAACAACATCCAAAATACATTTCTGTATCCAACCTACAATTGACATAGAGCCACTTGTTCTCAACTATTTGTGATTCCATCAATCTTCCAACCAGACCATACATCTATACATTCATTCTTGCATCCATCAATTAATCCCTCCATTCTGGAATTGAACCAGTCACCCTAAGAAACAATCTATCATTTCTGAATTCCTTTCATTGAACACACATACATCAGATCAATGGGCAGAGTTCAGTACAGCTCAGAATTACAGACCCTAAATATTTGGCTGAACTAAACTTCCTTACTACCAGTGATCCAATCATCCTGGCCACAAATAACTTCAAATTACTTATTTACCTTCTGACTTTAAAATTATTACATAAAATCTCTGGAAAATACTAACATTACATAACATCTCTGGAAAACACTAGAATAATTCTGAACAAAAATATTATGGAATATGTACACATTCCCATAAATCAAATATTTTAAAATATAAAATAAGCTCTTTATTTAGAACTTTAGGTTACAGTTAACTTTATTAAGAATGCTTCTACCTCACCGTCATATAAAAAATGAGGATTAAACTGGGCACAGCTGTGCAGGCCTATAATCCCAGCTACTTGGAAAGTTGAGGCAGGATTGCAAATTTTAGCTAGCCTTGATAAATTAGTAAGACCTTGTTTCAAAATGAAAATAAAGAAATAGGACATGGTGGCACATGTCTCTAATCCCAGTGAGAAGTACCACTGAGAAGTATCACAATTTGAAGTCAGCCTTGGCAACCTAGCAAGACCATACTGCAAAATAAATAATAAACATGGCTGGGCACACAGATAAAAGGAAGGTCAATACTGAGTTCTATTCTCACTACTGCCAAAAAAAAGGGAGGAAAAGAATGCAATGATCACTTGACAAATAAGGTTGAATATAAGGATAGAAGGAAAAACATAAGTATAGAAATTATATTGCCATATAACTCATCTAAAAAAAAGAGTAAAGATATACTGTAAAAATTCCTCCATATTCTTAGCTGTCCAATGTTAACATGTCAGAAAGTCATTTTCATGCTCCTTCACCCCCAAGCAAACCAGGAAGACTAAAGGGAAGAAGATGGCCATGGATTTTGCTATGTGAATGAGGCCAAGAAAGTGGTTAATCTGAAAAAAGAGTTCTGGCTGTCATCAGGGAATACAGTTCCAAATGAAACTTACCCACTCTGTCAAATAGCCCTGCTACAATCAGGCAATACCAGCAAACATGCCTACTGTGTCTATCTATTCACTCATAACTTGGGCTGCCAAACAACTACTCTGCTTATTCTGGTTCACAAATACAGATCCAAGAAAATGTGAGAGAAGCAGAGACAGTTGGCCCTGTGAGAGGAAAGCAGCAGGCAAAGGGACTGTCCTGACAAAGAGACCACTTTTCCTTTGTGTACTGTGCTATCTTGGCAGGAACAGCTGCTTATTACAGTGTCTGGTATGAATCTCATTAATCTGGTTATCTTCCTCCCTGTTCTGTGACATAAGATAGGGGTTTCTTACTATAACATTAATGGGAAAGCCACACTGGGACAGCCTCAAAAAGACCTGGACCACTAATGCCTTAGTACAGGTAAATTCACAAGAAACATAAGCAGTGCCTAAGCTGTTAGACGGCACCAGGATCAATTACATTGGTAGATATGAGATCTGCCATCATTGAAAGAGAAAACATCCTAGACTCAAAACCCAGGGTTCCCATTGCTACAGAGGAAAATGAAAAGGCTAAACTTGCCACTAAACTTGTTTCAATGTACACTGTTTTCTGTGAATAAAAATATGAATTATCCTTCAAAATAAAGAAATAGTCATTTCCTCATGATAGAAAAATATTGTGCATCTTCCAAAATAAGAGTGTACTAAAACTAAGTGGAGATAACAAATGGAAACGAGACACTTTTGTAGAAAAGAAAAAAGATACTTAAAAAGGTAAATTATTGGGGTGGGAGTATAGATCAGTTGGTAGAGTTCTTGTGTCATATGCACAAGGCCCTGAGTTTAATCCCCAGCACCAAAAAAAAAATTAAATTATTGGGGCTGGGGCTGAGACTCAGCAATAGCACACTTG
Organism: Marmota flaviventris; assembly: GCF_047511675.1. NCBI lineage: Eukaryota > Metazoa > Chordata > Mammalia > Rodentia > Sciuridae > Marmota > Marmota flaviventris. Next base: position 127,665,653 of record NC_092499.1, read on the forward strand.
CCTGGCATGTGTGAGTCACTAGGTCCAATTCTCAGCATCACATAAAAATAAATAAAAGTCTATCAATAACTAAAAAGAATTTTTTACATTGTTTTATAATTTATTGTATATTTGGAAACAGTTCATATAAAAAACAGTTCACATTAACTGTGTTTATAAAAAGCACAGTGATTTTAGAAAACTGCAAACAAAGATATAATGTAGGTCCTTAGTATATTGAAGTCACAGTGATCTGGATTCGGGTTTCTTATGCAAAATACTATCTTAGTGGTATTATAATTTTTGTGTACTTTGGGTCAATATTTATTCATAGGACTAGTAAAGCAAATTAGATAATAAAAAGTAATAAATAGTTATATATTAAGGAAATCTTTTTAAAAAGTAAATTTTTTGTTCATTTGTACACACACACAATAAGTTTTATAAATAAGAGAACATACCCAAACTATACACTAAATAAACCAATTGCATAAATAATATACATCTGAATAAACTTAAGAACTAGAAAAATAATTAAAATGTACTGGTTACCTCTTTTATCCTATTTTTGCATCTCCATGTCATAATTATAAGCATTATTATACAACACCACTGAACTTTCCTTGCAGTTCTTTTGGAATTAGAAGTTGAAAAATAGTTATCATTTAAAAGGATAATTTATTGACATTCAAAGAAATACACCAACTAATAATGTATAGAAAAGGATTCTTTCTTTTATTTTTTGTTGTTGTTGTTGCTTTTGAGACAATTGCTTGCTATGTTGCCCAAAATGGTCTTTAAATCCTAAACTTTCATGAACCTCACAACTCAACCTCCAGATAAGAGCCACCATACGAAGCCATATTATTATGTATGAAAGAAATGACAGGTGAGGCACAGTGGTACACACCTGCAATCCCAACAACTTGGAAGGCTGGGGTAGGAGAATCCCAAGTTCAAAATCAGCCTCAGCAACTTAGAAAGACCCTCGGCAACTTAGTGAGAAGCTCAGCAACTTAATGAGACCCTGTCTAAAAATAAAAAATAATTAAGTTGATATAGTTCAGTGGTAAAGCACCCCTGGGTTCAACCTCCATTACTAAATATAAAAAATTATATACTTCATGGGTCTCAACATCATAGAATGGTAAACAAAAGTTATGTAAAATGGTATTCATATAATAAATACATACATTGTGACACAACCGCTTATACAATAAATGATAAATAATTTAGGTTTGATAAACCCAGTCACACACACCAATTGTTTGTAAGTATTAAAGAAATTAATTAATGAACACTTCCACAGGGGTGAAAACTATGAAACCTAAAATGTACAAATATAAATCTTTCACAGGGAAAATGACCTGATTTCCTCTAAAAGCAAACCGCCATTAGAAAATATCAGAAACCAAAAGATGGACCTGGGGGTATAACTCAAGTGATTTGTCTGGCATGCCTGAGGACCATAGTTTGTTCCCCAGCAAAACAACAACAAAAGGGTTGTTACAAATTCAAAGAGACACATTAACCAAACACATGAAACACAATATATTTCTGAGGTGCCAATTTTAACATCAAAACTATTTTTAAAATTCCTTGCTGATTTAGCCAGACACAGTAGTGCACACCTTGTAATCCCAATGGAACAGAAGGCTGAAGCAGAAGGATCACAAGCTCAAAGCCAGCCACAACAACTTAGCAAGGCCCTAAGCAAGTCAGCAAGACCATCACTAAATAAAAATATTAAAAAAGGGCTGGACATGAGGCTGAGAAACACCCCTGAGTTCAATCCCTAATAATGCTCCCCTCAAAATTGTTAACTTAGTGACACTCAGCAAATAATATGATGATCATGTGTAAATAAGAGAACTCTGTCCAAAACTTGGGATATGAAATTCAGAAAAAGTTACAAAATAACACCAGAAGTTAGCTGGCAATTCATCAATATATGGGAAAAATCAAGATCATTATCAGACTCTAATGGACCACTTTTAAGAAATCCCACCAACATATGGAAAACCAAAAATAGCATAAGATATTATACTGTACAATAAAGCCAAAAGAAATCAAGGGAAAGTATCTGTAATAATGGTAAAAAAAAAAAAAAGAAATCTGTACCAAGTTGATAATATACTTTGGTAACACTTACTTAAAGAGCTCTCTACCTACTTAAGACTAGAAGCTTTTCCAAACAAATATATTTACAAGATTATACTTTGTTATACTCTGTATAGTGTATTGATATGTACTTACATATCAATTACATATATTTTATTACATATTCAACAGAAACATATATACAAATCTTTGAGGTTAAAATGATAAGGCTTTAGCTCACCAAAATCCATTTAATATGCTAAAATTAAAAATAGTCCAGGCATAATGGTGCACACTGTAATCCCAGTGACTATGGAGGCTGAGACAGGAGAAATCACGAGTTCAAAGCCAACCTCAGCAACAGTGAGTTGGTTATCAGCTCAGTGAGACACTGTCTCTAAATAAAATACAAAAATAGGGGTGGGGATGTGGCTCAGTGGCCAAGTGCCCCTGAGTTCAATACCCAGTACCAAAAAAATATATCAACAAAATGGCAAATATAGAAATTAAGCAGTTCCTCCTTATTGATATGAAACTTTAAAAAATATTACACTTAGGGGCTAGAAGTACAAATCAGAAGCAGAATACTTGTCTAGCATTCTTAGCACCATAAATTTGGATCTCAGATCCCCACCTCACCCCCTCAAAATATATATATATATATGTGTATGTATATATATATATATATATATATATATATATATATATATATATATATGTGTGTGTGTGTGTGTGTGTGTGTGTATATCCTATCTAAAATGAGTATATAATAGATTAAAGACTGAGAATAAATTATGAAGCTCATTAGCAAAAATATCTGCTTAGCATTCATGAGACTGGTTTCTATTCCCAACAATAAGAAAAAAAGAGAAAAATAAAAAAAAATACATAAAGGTACTAGATTGCATCTAAATGTGCAAAAACTGAGATTTTTTTTTAAAAAATATTTTTAGTTACCAATGGATTTTTCACCTTATTTGTTTATTCATATGTGGTGCTGAGGATTGAACCCAGGGCCTCATACATGCTAGGCAAGTGGTGTACCACTGAGCCATAGCCCCCAACTGAGATATTTTAATGAGGACTTTCTTCTAATCAAAATTGAAATACATTATCTGTAATTTTGAACATACACACATAATATTAATAATTATTAGGTTCTGGTTACTAGATATAGAAAAAATCATTTATCCATTCTCATTGTCAGTGTTTATGGAATAATTAACAGTTCATCAAATAATGAAACTTGGAATTACCTACCATATGACCCAGTAACTGCACTCCTATATGTACATGTCAAAATAATGAAAACACCATTTATTTGCTATACTCCTCAAAATAATATCAACAACAGTGAAGAGTTGAAAATAAACAAGTGTCTTTCAAAAAATGAATAGATAAACACAACCTGTTATACTCGTACAATGGAATATTGTTCAAGCATAAAAAGAAGTTCAAATGTTTCTTTTTATTACACAGAAGAACTTTGAAAACATCAAGTGAAATAAGTACAAAAGTTTCATACGGTGCAACTTTTAGAAAAAGCAAAATCATACAGTGGTGGGAGGAGTCATTTTGGCCGAATGGAGAGAAAAAAATTTTGGAAATAGTAGTGATAGTTATAAAACACCAAGTACAAATAACTTGCTCAATTGTATGAATAAAATTCTGGAAAATCCAATACAAAAAGATATCAAAAAGATAGTGTATAATGATCAAGTGGTGTTCAAACAGGGATGCAAAGTTGGCTCGACATACAGAAATCAATAAACATATTTCATCACATCAATAGACTTAAAGATAAGAACCATTTGATCATCTCAATAGAGGCAGAAAAAGCATTTGACAAAATACAGCATCCCCTTCATGTTGAAAATACTAGAAAAACTAGGGATAGCAGGAACATATCTCAACATTTTAAAGCTATCTACTCTAAGCCCCAGGCCAACATCATTCTAAATGGAGATAAAATGGAAAGCAGTCCCTCTAAAAACTGGAACAAGACAGAGATGCCTTCTTTCACCACTTCTATTTAACATGGTTCTTGAAAAAAAACGGCCAGAGCAATTGGACAGATGAAAGAAATTAAAGGGATACAGATAAGAAAATAAAAACTCAAATTAGTACTATTTGCCAATGATGATTCTATACAAAGACCCAAAATTTCCAGCAGAAAGCGTCTAGAACTAGTAAATGAGTTAGTTCAGCAAAGTAGCAGGATACAAAATCAACACTCATAAGTCAAAGGCATTTCTGTGTTATCAGTGACAAATCCCCTGAAAGGGAAACAAAGAAAACTACCCCATTTACAGTAGCCTCAAAAAAACTTACTTGGGAATCAACCTAACTAAAGATGTGAAAGACCTCTACAACAAAAAATTACAGAACGTTAAAGAAATAAATTTTAAAACACTCTAGAAGATAGAAAGATCTACCTTATTCTTGGATAGGCAGACTTAATATTGTCAAAATGACCATACTACCTAAAGTATTACACAGATTTAATGCAATTCCAATCAAAATCCCAATGAAATTCCTCAGAGAAATGGAAAATGCAGTCATGAAATTCATTTGGAAAAATAAGAGACCCAGAATAGCTAAAGTAATCCTTAGCAAGAGAAGTGAAGCAGGTAGCATCACTATGCCAGAACTTAAAACTATACTACAGAGCAATGGTAACTTAAAACTGCATGGTATTGGCACCAAAATAGACTTGTAAACTAATGGTACAGAATACAAGATAAAGACACTAACTCACATAATTACAGTTATCTTACTTTAGCCAAAGGTGCCAAAAACATACATTGTAGAAACAAATGGTGCTGGGAAAACTAGAAATTCATATGCAACAATATGAAATTAAACCTTTATCTCTCACCATGTACAATACTCACCTGAAAGTGGAGCAAGGACCTAGGAATTAAACCAGAGATCCTGCGTCTAATAGAAGAAAAAGTAGACCCAAACCTCCATCATATTGGATTAGGCACCTACTTTCTTAATAAGACTCCTATAACGCAAGAAGTAAAATCAAGAATTAATAAATGGGATGGATTCAAACTAAAAAGCTTCTTCTCAGCAAAAGAAACAATCAGTGAAGTGAATAGAGAACCTAGAGCTTGGAAGAAACTTTTTAACACATGCACATCAGATAGAGCACTAATCTCTAGGGTATATAAAGAATTCAAAAGGCTAAACACAAAAAAAAATAGAATAGACAATTTGATTGATGTATGTACATTCTATGTATGTATTATACGTCAAAATGCATTCTACTGTCATGTATGACTAAAAAAAAATAAATAAAAGTTAAAAAAAACCCAATCAATAAATGGCCAAGGAAATGAACAGACACTTCTCAGAAGAGGATATATAATCAATCAATAAATATATGAAAATATGTTCAACATCTCTAGCAATTAGAGAAATGCAAATCAAAACTACTCTAAGATTTCATTTCACTCCAGTGAGAATGGTAGCTATTAAGAATACAAACAACAGGGCTGGGGATGTGGCTCAGTGGTAGAACGCTCACTTAGCATGAGTGAGGCCTTGGGTTTGATCTTCAGCACCACATATAAATTAATTAATTAAATAAAGATACTGTGTCCAACTACAACTAAGAAATAAAGATTTAAGAAATTTTAAAAAATACAAACAACAATAAGTGTTGGTGAGGATGTGGGGAGAAAGGCACACTCATACATTGCTAGTGGGACTGCCAATTGGTACAAGCAATATGGAAACCGTATGGAGATTCCTTGGAAAACTGGGAATGGATCCACCTTTTGACCCAGTTATCCTACCCTCTATACCCAAAGGACCTAAAAACAGCATACTACAGGGACACAGCTACATCAATGTTTACTGCAGCACAATTCACAATAGCTAAACTGTGAAACCAACCTAGTTGCCCTTCAGTAGATGAATGGACACAGAAAATATGGTATATATACACAATGGAATAAAAGAGCAATAAAAGAGAATAAAATCAAAGCATCTGCCGGTAAATGGATGGCATTGGAGAATATAATGCTAAGTGAAGTTAGCCAAATCCAAAAACCCAATATTGAATGTTTTCTCTGATATAAGGAGCCTGATTCATAGTAGGGTTGGGAGGAGGAACAAGGAAACATTAAAGGAACTCTAGATAGGGCAAAGGAATGACAGGGGAAGGGAGGGGGTATGGGGGTAGGAAAGATGGTGGAATGAGATGGACATCATTACCCTAAGTAATGAAGACACAAATGGTGCGAATATACTTTGTATACAACTAGAGATATGAAAAATTGTGCTCTATATGTGTAATACAAACTCTAATGCATTCTGCTGCCATATTTAACAAATTAGAATCAAAAATTTAAAAACATTAGTTAATTAGTTAATATTGCAAATACTATGTAGTGCTTATTTATCATAACAAAGTAGTTTACTAGAATAAAAATTGTGGAGGAGGGAAATGACGATATATGTACAGATATATGTACAGATAATGTCTGCCCATAACATTTCTTAGAAGGGCTTATACGGAACAGTAACAAAATAGAAATGAACATTCTTAGCACTCATATCTTGATTCCTACATGTCATATCCCATAATGAACCAGACATTCAAGGAAAAATAGGTTGCATCAGCAGGTAAGAAAAAAAAAACTGAAACTTTATATTGTTGTGCACAGAAAATTTTAAATGAATATTAATAAGAAAGACTAAGGTCTAGATAAAAAATAAGAATACTAAATGAGGCTGGGTTTGTGGCTCAGCAATAGAGCACCCACCTAGTATATGTTAGGCACTGGATTTGATCCTCAGTACCACACAAAATAAATAAATAAAATAAAGGTACTGTGTCCACTAAGTGTGTGTGTGTGTGTGTGTATATATATATATATACACACACACACACACACACACACACACACACAAATAATCAAATTTGGGACAATATCAGTAAATATAAAAATCACATTGATTAGTTTCATCCACAGAATAAAGCAAATTTCCATACTGATATAAACAAGTGGAAGATACAGTATAAAATATAAAATTCCAATTGCAACTGGACTTGGTGGCACTAAGGAGAGATTGATCTTGGACTAGCATTGACTCCCACCCACACTGTTTTTTATTATAGTAAAATACACTTAACTTAATCTTCACTATTTTAATGATTTCTTAACTATAAAGATCAAATGTATTAATTACATTTGCCTATGATCACAAATATTTGAAAAGGTGTAGAGAGATGATTGAAAGTTTGAAGCCTGGTTGTATCCTGGTGTTGTATGTATTAAAAATAATAGAGTTTGAAGCCCAGCTTAGGCAATTTAGAGAACTTGTCTCAAAAATCAAATAAAAATTCAAAAAGGGCACCAGGGAAGCAGCATAGTGTTAGAGCAATTGCCTAACATGGACAAGGCCCTCTGCTTAATCCCCAGTACCTAAGAACAAATAAACAAACAAACAAACAAAGAAAAAAAAAACAATAAAACACAGAACAAATGTTTGATTTTTTTAAAATTACATCTATCACTTAATAACAGTGGCAAGCAAGAAACACCAATGTATAATTAATTTAGTAGATAAAATGTGATGAATATTTGTAGTATCATCTTTAAAAGGTATTAATTATAAGACAAATAAGCAAAATAACATCACTAGCAACAAGATCAACAATATATGCCCCTTTGGCAATGAAATGATAGAAGCACAAAATCATTTTCATAGCATTTGTTCCAAAAACTAATAAAATCAATCACAAAGATTAGACAAACACAAAAAAGGGGCAGTAATGGGCAGAAATTCTTTAGAATGCTCAAATAATAAAGATCATTAAAATAAAAAAAATGGAGAAATGCCCAAAAAGAGGCACAGGACAACTTTATATAATGTAGAAACAAACTTTCAATCACAGACCCATAAAATTTCATTGACACTAACAACACAAATATCAATAAGGTATGTGGATCAGTTAAAATGATATATAAATGACAATATCCTGATTTAGAGAACTAAATAATATAAGAAAGGTAGGGACAAATATAAAATTACTATGTACTGCTACATTAACATATTTTAAATCCAACAATTATTTCAATTTAAAAACCTTTTACAAAAGTTATACAAGTATTTAACTCTTTCCGATCTGAAATTGCTCTCAAAGAGCCATTAAAATAATATAATGCTCTGGAAAAAAACACTTCTTACATGCAAATATTATTTCACAAATTCCATATAAAATTTTAACATGAAGGGAATTATATATTTTACAATAAATTTATTTTATTCTCAAGGTGAAAGAATGTTCAACTAATCAATAATATAAAGGGCAAGTATCAATAGCTGTCCCATAAAATAATTAAATCTTCACTAAATTTTATAAAAACTCACTAGAAGTTATATAAAATGACCAGAAAAAACCTAAACAACCTCAAACCAATAAAATTCATATTAATGGCCAAATAATCAATGGTATAATCTAGTTTTACATACACTAGAATAATTTCCCAGAGTATTTAATCAAGAGTAATAAAAATGATAATACTAAAATGATAAATATTATAACCAGAGATATGAAAAATTGTGCTGTATACATGTAATAAGAATTATAATGCATTCTACTATCATTTATTTTTTTAATTTTTAAAAACTGAAAATACTATTATAAAAGGATACAAAATGATTTATCAATAATAAATTGGAAAATTGTTCCCAATCACTACAGTTAACAAAAGTTATGAAATATTGTAGGAATGAAAAAATATGTTCAACTGTACTGGCAGTATCCCAATACAATAATTTGATTAGAAACAGAGAGACATACCTTGAAGTTGGATAGGAAGACTCAATTTTAAAGTGATCTATTCTCTAATTAATCTATTAAATTTTGGTGCAAATGAAATTAAAACTGCATTTTTTCCAATGTGTAAAATAATTGTAAGCATCAACTGAGAAAAAAATGCAATTATAAACACGGAAAATTCTGAAAAAGAAGAGAAATGAGAACTGAATGGAATAAATGAGACTGTATAAATCATTAGTAAATGAACTGTCAATAGAAGGTGTGGCAAACAAATGAAGCCAAATACAGCTAATTTTATGTAGTAATTTTCTATGATTATGATAGAACTTAAAAGAAGTAACAGTAAAAGTCAAGGCAAGAAATTTGAATACTTATTATGCTAACAACATAGCAGTGATTAGTAGAGCAAGAAATCAACTGACAAAAATATTTGATGGAAAAATAGGAAGACAATGCAAATAAATGTATGCTACTAATATAAACATGTTTATGAAGAAAAACACAAAACACATAGGCAATAAAGCAGGATTATATTTCAACACATAATTTGTATACAACCAAAAAATAAAATTATAGCACAGTAAAGAAAATGGAAAAACACACATACGCGTATATATTATATATACATATTTCATTTACAATATATGACATAATGTTAACATAAGTATAAATGAGTTCTTAGTAATCAGTAACAAAAAGACTTATTATAGGGAAGTGAAAATAAAGGAACAAGAATTTGAAATAATACAAATGAATACTAATATAATATGAAGATGATCTAATTTAACAGAAAAAGAAGGGACTTTCTTTTTAATATACATTATCAATGATCAAGAAAATACTGATATCTAATGTTTACACAGTATTAGAAAATGGGGAATGCTGATTAAACAATGGAAGAACTTACTCCAATTAGGAGGAAATTTACTCAATTGTAGATTTTGGAAATACTTTTCCCAGGCAATTCCAATCCACAGAAAATATTCCAAAGTAGCTGAAAAATTCAAATTTATACATAAGGATGTTTACCAAATAGAGAATACATAGCTAAGATCAACCCATGAAAAAAATACAAATTGTATCAATTTAATAGCAAATAGTATTAGAGTATGAATTAGAAGGAGAAAAAAATTTAATAAACAAAAATATTAGCTTAGCATGGTGGCACATCCCTATAATCCCAGAGAATTGAAGACTGAGGCAGTAGGATTGCCAAGTTCAAAGTCAGCCTCAGAAATACCTTCTGCAACTAAGCAAGACACTGTCTCAAAATAAAAAGGACTGGGGATGAAGCCTAGTGGTAAAGCACCACGGGGTCATTTCTCAGTACCAAAAAAAACCTGCTTCACAAGATTCTGCATTCTTTAATATTTTAAAGTCATGTTCAAATTTATCCTGTCATAAGTGATAATTATAAATGCATGCACTTTATACTTATGGAAAACTTCTCTGGACACAAATGTTCCTTCCATTGCACTTCCTGAGATAAAGTCCAACAGCAACAATAAAGACAATTAATACAACTAAGTATTAGAATTTTCTGGGCTATATTTTAGGTCTCTTTTCAAAAACAAGTTTTCTGAGTTCAGTTCTTCTGATGAGCAAGGAGTGTCCATTGCAACACACATTAAGTATAAAGTCTTCATTCATTATGCAGAACATATTTTAGTTTTGAGGAAGAAGGTGGTAAAAACAATGGCATGCATTTCTTTCCAGTAATTCCCTGAAAGGACAAATAGAAAAATGGGAAAAGTTTAGGAGAAAACTTAGTATCATCAGCAAGGACTATAAAGTGCAACATTCATTCTATTATCAAAAATTCCTACTGGAATTTATAACAATAAGGAAATCAGATATTAGCCTTCTTTTTGTAACTTATTAATATTAACTGATCCTCTGCATATGATATGATGCTCACACTGTCTATTTGGCTGCTTATATCTCAATGTTATCATTTATATACAGAATATTATAAAGAAAAGGTACATGGTCTATACATGTGTTTATACACACAAAAAAATAACAATGTCTAATCAAATATCAGGAAAAAAATAACAATATGAAAAATAAAGAGGATGCGGGACACAGTGGCAAATGCCTGTAATCCCAGTGGCTCAGGAAGCTGAGACAGGAGGATCACCAGTTCAAAGCCAGCCTCAACAAAAAGTGAGGCACTAAGCAACTCAGTGAGACCTTGTCCTAAATAAAATACAAAATAGGGCTGATGATGTGGCTCAGTGGTTGAGTGCCTCTGAATTCAATCCCTGATTCCCACCCCCTAAAAAAATATTTCTGTTAAAAAAAATGAGAGAGAGGCTTTGATGGAGCTATAAAGAGAACATAACATAAAAATCATGTGGACGTTGTTAAAAAAGGGTTGACCCACAACACAATAGTTGACACCATATAAAACTGTTTCAGGATATTCAACCTCAACACATGCTACTGCAAACTAGTAACATTAAAGAGCCATTAAACTTAGGAAAAACAGGCTATATAAATAAACTTATATCACTAAAGCACCCCATTCCCCACCAAATGGGCAGTCAGTGGCCCTTATAGTCATACCGCCAAGTGAGAGATAGGAGTGAAGAACACATGAATTAAATTACTCCAACAGATCTTTCATTGCTAGTACATATCATTCACAGGATTAAAACCAAGGATGACAGAAGTATTCTTTCTTGAAACTATCATCTGTTAACAAGAAAAACAAAACAATTTAAGCATATCACTCTGAAGAACTGCTAAGGTAGTAGGGTAAGTGGATATTCATGTTTAATATTTTTAGAAATGTCAGTTAACAGTTACAAGTACTGTCTTGTTAATCAACCCTACAGCTGAGTTAACTTTAACATAAGTCATGATTCACTACTTCAGTTAGCAATTATGCTGGTTTCCATAAAATTATCTTTTTGTCATAGTACTGTTATTTGCAAAAGCAAATATATTATCAATTTCTTTTTGTTGTTGTTACTTTATGGAATTAGTTATGTTGTTTTTGTTTTGTTTTAATTTTTGTTATGTTGTTTTTGTTTTCTTTTAATTTTTGTTTTGGGGTAGCAGGGATTGAACTCCGGAGCACTCAACCACTGAGCCACATCTCTAGCCCTATTTTGTATTTTATGGAGACAGGGTCTCACTGAGTTGCTTAGTGCCTCACTGAATTGCTGAGGATGGCTTTGAACTCAGGATCCTCCTGCCTCCATCTCCCAAGCCACTGGGATTATAGGCATGAGCTACCACGCCCAGCTCAATTTCTTAATTAAACATTTGGTCACTTACTTTATGGAATTAGTTATGTTGTCATGGTTGCTAATAAGTAAAATAAACAAATGGCACACTGTGTGCACACACATAACACCTTTACTACCTTTTGATCAACTAATTCAGGGGCTGGTGAAGTAATCAGTGGCAGATTGTTTTTCCTAAAATACATAAAGCCCTGAGTTCTATCCCCCCAAACTGCAAAAAATAAAAAAGACAAATCTATTTACCAATCAAAATCCCAATGGCATTCCTTATAGAAATAGAAAAAGCAATCATGAAATGCATCTGGAAAAATAAGAGACCCAGAGTAGGCAAAGCAATCCTTAGCAAAAAGAATGAAGCAGGTGGCATTACTATTCCAGACCTAAAACTATACTACAGAGCAATAGTAACTAAAATAGCATACTATTGGCACCAAAATAGACTTGTAGACAAATGGTACAGAACAGAGGACACAGAGACTAACCTATATAATTACAATTATCTTACATTAGACAAAGGTGCCAAAAATGTACATTGGAGAAAAGATAGCCTCTTCAACAAATCTTGCTGAGAAAACTGAAGTCCACATTTAACAAAATGAAATTAAACCTCTATTTCTCACCATGCACAAACTCAACTCAAAGTGGATCAAGGACACAGGAATTAAACCAGAGACCTTGAACCTAATGGAAGAAAAAGTAGGCCCAAAATTCATCATCATGTCGGATTAGGCCCTACTTTCTTAATAAAACTCCTGTAGTGCAAAAATTAAACCCAAGAATTAACAAATGGAATGGATTCAAACTAAAAAATTTCTTCTCAGCAAAAGGAACAATCAGTGGGGTGAATAGAGAGCCTACAGAATGGGAGCAAATCTTTACCACTTGCACATAAGATAGATTACTAATCTCCAGGATATATAAAGAAATCAAAAGCCTTAACACCAAAAACACAAATAACCCAATCAATAAATGGGCCAAGGAAATGAACAGACATTTCTTAGAAGAAGATATACAATTAATCAACAAACATATGAAAAATGTTCAACATCTCTAGCAATTAGAGAAATGCAAATCAAAACTACTCTGAAATTTCATCTCACTCCAGTGAGAATGGTAGCTATTAAGAATGCAAACAACAATAAGTGTTGGTGAGGATGTGGGGAGAAAGGTGCACTCATACATTGCTGATGGGACTGCAAATTGGTGCAGCCAATCCGTAAAGCAGTATGAATATTCCTTGGAAAACTGGGAATGGAACCACCATTTGACCCAGCTATCCCACTTCTCTCAGTTTATAGCCAAAGGACTCAGCCATATCAAAGTTTATAGCTGCACAATTCACAATAGCTAAATTAGGGATCCAACCTAGATGCCCTTCACTAGATAAATAGATAGGGAAACTTTGGCATATATACACAATGGAACATTACTCAGCATTTAAAGAGAATAAAATCACGGCATTTGCAGGTAAATTGATGAAGTTGGAGAATATAATGCTAAGTGAAGCAAGCCAATCCCCCCAAAACAAAGGCTGAATATTTTCTTTGATATGAAGATGCAGATGCATAATAGCAACTGGGGGTGTGGGGAGCATGGGAGGAATGGAGGGATAGGGCAATGGGGAAGGAGGGGAAAGGAGGGGCAAAGGGGTAGGAAAGATGGGGGAATGAGATGGACATCATTACCCTAAGTACTTGTATAAGACATGAATGGTGTGAAAATACTTTGTGTACACCCAGTTTCTTGAAAAATTGTGCTCTATATTTATAATATGAAATGAATTGCATTCTGCCATCATGTGTAACAAATCAGAATGAAAAAAAAAATTCCACAGGATAGTGTGTATATCAGAACTAGTTTCCTGAGCTTAGTTAATGTCTCACCTGAAAATGGCACCAGAATCTTCTTACCTATGCTTTGCAGTTAAGATGTAAAAATTAAGGACTCCAAAGGAAGATATTCCTGATGATTTCATCAGCTGTACTCAAGTTACCTTCAATATATCACTCATTGTGAATACCTGAAAAATAAAACATTCAATGAGCAATGGATAGATATGAACCAAGCATAAGAACATACAAATCAGGATAACATCATGTTGATCAGGCATATTCAATCAGCAAACACAATTGCAAAAAACACTTTCTATTTTAGCCAACATGGTTAGCACAAATGCCAAAAATATTCAAATATTTCCCCTGCTAATTTTGTGTGATCTATAAAATACTAAAATCTTATTTGAAATCTTTCAGCACAATGAACCAAAGGAAAAAACAAGCAAACAAACAATCCATTCTTCATTCAAATCAAAATTAAATAAGGAGGCTAGAAACAAGGTTCAGTGGTAAAGCATGTGGTTACATACTTTTACATCAAATGCAACATCTCTACAATATCTCTAATTAGTCCCCATAAATATGATCTTGTTATTAAAATTTACTCACTTTATAGAATTTTTAGTTCTATTTTTTACTCATTTGTTTATCAAAATACAACTGCTTGGCACCTACCTATAATTCCATCTTCTTCCTTCTTTTCTTGGATAATCCAATACTATTTATTCTCTTAAATTGCATACTCTTCATAAAATCATTGAAAAAAATCATTCACAAAGGCCTCTGGGAAGACAAAGCTGGATATGACAACCAAATGCTCCAACGATGGTGAGTTGCAAGAATGAAAATACGTACAAACTGTCTCCTTAAAACTTCTTTCTTGTTTAGTTGTTCATATTTTAATACCTTTATAAAAACCAAAAGAAGGTAAAAGAAACACTCCTTCTATTCTCATCTCTCTACAGAGGACTGATAAGTTTTTACCTTATTCTTCCAGACAATTTTTCTATTTCCATTAGACATATTCATTTTAGATTTTTTTCACATAGCAATTTACAAATGTGGATGCATCTTTTGAATTTTAACTCATATATAAAAATGCCAACAGAATTATAAAATAACATTTTAACAATAGGAAATATTACCTCACTATAAAAATCTCATTTCCAAAATGTTATAAATATTTTATAGTTAACCATTAATACTTCAGCTAGGACAAAGAGGCATAAGCATTCAAATCTATAACAAACAATTATTCAATATCTGTTCAACTCAAAATACTTCAAAACCTACATCAATATTGAAATATTTCTGTGCAAAAGTTACATTGATGTTGAGTAAGCTATAATAAATACAATCTTTCTTTCACTGGTTGATATTTCAGTTGTTTACATTATGTTTTTAAAGTAAACACATAATACTTTCCTCCTAGCAAATGTTTAAGTATTCCAACATTTGGAATTGGCTATTCCAATAGCCAATTATTACATTTAAAATATTTTATACCCACAGAATTTGATGATCTATACCAAATTCTATTCAAAAAATGAGGATTTATACTTTGATCAACACCAGAATTTTTATTTAAAAAAATCCTTCTTTATGTAACAGGTAACACATGACTTGTCTTTGATTATCACATACATGAATTATATATAGGTCACAAGAAAATTTCAAAAATAATATCAGAAAAACCAAACTATTCATAATTATTGTTGTTTTGTTCTCACAGGGATATACAAACATGGAAACAGATTTGGAATTCAAAGTAATAGAGCTTAGTATTACTATAAAATTATAGTTAGAAATAATAATAAATTGGATTCTAGAAATATGTTCAAGCTTAAAAAATAAAAGTTTCATCATTCGTAAAATAAAAAGGCCTGGGGATATAGCATAGTGGCAGAGCACAAGCCTATATCATTCATGAGTCTCTCGGAACAATCCCAAGCAAATATATAAAAATTAAAGTAAAATAAAATATAAATCATTAAACAAACAAATGAGAAAAGCTGGAATGAGAAATATCCCAACTATTTAACTAAAACATGATTTTAAATGCATGTACATGCAAGTAAATTCGCAGAGAATAAATATAGCCAGGTAACAATAATTGTACCAATCTTTTTAACTCTCTGTCTCTTTTTTAAAATGGGAATTTCCTTCTCATATCTTCTATTTGGTACCTGAGGTCAAACTGTATGCCAGGGTAATTGTTTAAATATATAATGCACACAAACAGCAATGATCCTGATCAGTGAGGAGATACAGACAATTTAACTATTGCTCTCTCACAAAACAGCAAAATGTTTGTCTTTATATTAATTAACCAATGGACTGTAAAAGCATTTACAGCAATCAATTTAACTATGGAGTTTTACAATGAAATATTTACAAATTTATACTTTCTTGAGACCCAGAGCACCTGGCAAAACTAGTTATTTTCAAATGACAAGGGTAACTGGTATTTACAAAGTTGTCTTGAATTTTGTCATGCAGTCCAAAAACACATAATACTATATTAA
Source organism: Marmota flaviventris (assembly GCF_047511675.1). NCBI lineage: Eukaryota > Metazoa > Chordata > Mammalia > Rodentia > Sciuridae > Marmota > Marmota flaviventris. The sequence goes on from NC_092499.1 coordinate 127,682,148, forward strand.
GTCGAAGAGGTAGAAGGAAATTTTTCTTATAAAAGGCATTTTCTACAATGATTATAAAAATACTATTAAAATGTAGCAAATACAACTACAAACTTATGAAGTTTTAAGTATATAATACAAGCAAATAGCTATGGTTAAAATGTATTTTTTTTCTTTTGATGGAAACTCAAAAGCTTAAAATACACATATTTTAACCTTTTCCTTCCCATAACTCAATAAACAGATATTTAATAAAACCCACAACTTTATGTATTTCATTGGCAAAAAATTTCAAAAAAACAATCAAATCATGAAATTTTACAATGACTTATTTACAAAATTATACTTTGTGAGACTCTATACATCTAGAAGGACAACTAGATGTTGAAAATTAAAATTTTGGTTTTACCATTATTTACAAAGTTGTCTTGAATATTGTCATGCAACCAAGGGAACACATACAGAACATTGTATAGTTCCAAGAGGTAGTACAAACTCTCTTTAATCATTTATATCTTGAATGTTGACAGCAAAGGAGAAAAAAAGATATAAGGAAGCTTGGAACATCCAGAAAAGACGACTGGATTTAACTGTTATTTCATCTGAGTATTTTTAAATATGCAATTCATACATGGCAAACTGTAGACTTCCATGGAAATGGAGTTAATTGCATAGTGTCTTCCTATTTTCTTATTTTCTCCTTCTAACATCTATATTAATATATGATAAATTTTTCTAGCTCTAAGAGCTACTTATGAATAACCAATTTAACTGCCACATTAACCAAAAATGACCATAGCACTACTAATTTTATGGATTTACAAAATTTATACTTGTGAGACACTAGAAATACATGTTTGAAATAAAAAAATATTTCCCCATTATTTATAAAGTTGTGGTTTTTTTGCCATGTAGTAAAAAAAAGAACCACATAATTTAGAAATTCTATAAAACATGTAAAAAGAAAGAAATGCATCACGAACGTAAGTTTAGCAAAATAAGATATGTCTACTTATCTGTTACATAGACACATTGTATTTACATTAAATGGACACCCTGGAATGATAATCTAATTTTACTTGTAAATGTGGTAAAATACCACTATCTTCTCTAACATGACAATATATGTACTAATAACATGCAAGCACAGAAGCTTTTGTCAATGTAATGTACAAGTAATTTGTACAATCACAGAAATATATTCACGTTTTTCCAAAAGGTAAAAATAATACTTTACCATTAAAAGAAAAATATTTCTTCTTTTTCTAATTCTCATCAACTCACATGCATCTAACTAAAAAAGCTGAAATATTATAAAGCAACTATTACAGATATTTAATAAACACCCCCAAAGCTAACCACCTAATGCTGTTAAAATCATTTATAATTATTTATATTTCAACAAGTTAAACAGTTTAACAAAGTAATGGTTGCAATATATAAATGTTCACCATCTCTACCAAAACAAAAACAGAAGTAAGCAAAAGGATTGTACATGTACATGAAACTGTGATCATAAAAAAATCCATCCTTTCCACATACCTTCCAACAATAAATTTTAATATGTACAAAATTACATGGCTGTATTAATTTAAAAAGGTTATTTTCCAAAATGTATATGCATCAGCAATGCCATTCTGTGGGAAAATGTTCAAAACATATAAATGTATACTTTTTGTATATACTCTCACATCTACATACTACACATTCATGCGTGCACACACATGAACACACAGATGTGATTCTGACATTTAGTTAATTCTAGCTCAACACAGTGTGTTCATGCCTCCTCACAGACAAAAAGGCAAAAAAAAGTTAAGAGCAAAGGTAATGAATCATTTTACAAAATGACTCTAATCACAAATAATGATTCGTAACACAGAAATATGGATTGATTAATTGCAAGAAGGATTTCAGAAGTCATACATTTCTTGAAACATGTTTTAAAATGTACTAACTATATATACATATCTGTGTAAAAATCCTACTAAATAGAGGCTTGGGTTTTTGCATTTTGTTAATTGCATTTCAATTAACAAAAAAACACTTTCTGTCCTATAATTTATTTTATTTTTTTTATTTATCCTATTTATTTTATGCAAAATATATTCACAAAATGTGACAGAAAATTCTCCACATCTACAAATGTAAACAACATGTGAACATGTACATAACAACTGAAAACAAAAAAAATGTAAACCAAAACTTGCATATATACCATGTATATATGACATGAATATATGTGTGTATCACTCATATCCATAACAGGTAGATATATAGTTATATATGCTACATATATTATAAGAACATTTCCTATCATATACCAAAATCTAAAAATTGAGGGCAATGATCCAATGACTCTTTCAATCTTTTCACATGGAAGTCATATAAAAACCATCTCTGAACATAGGCCCAGCTGCTAAAACTCCATCCTTATATACTAAATCCATATCTTAAATTTGCTAAATTTAAAGTAGTTTAGCAATCCCTCTAAGCAATAAACAGAATCATAATCATTCCTCAAATGTAAAATATCAGACATTTTTCTTATTAGAAATATTCCCTAACAGTTTTGAGTGGCATACACATACCTCTGTCATACAAAGCCCACCTGGTTGTCAATGTTAGTGTTCATAAAGGTTTCTCTCTTCTGCAACTTCATCATGAAAAGGAAAGCTCATATCATAAACATTTAACAGTGAGACATTTGCAAAACATAGATATACCCATGAGTTCTACACATATAGCAGCCTTAACAAAATTCCAGGGGCTGGAGTTGTAGCTCATGGGACAGGAGTTATAGCTCAGCAGTAGAGCACTTGCCTCATATGTGTGAGGCACTGGGTTTGATCCCCAGCACTACATATAAGTAAGGAAATAAAATAAAGGTCCATCAACAACTAATAAATAAATAAGCAGATAAATAGAGTTCTGCATTTAACAGTTCTGTGCATGTAGTATTCCTGGAAAAAGAATACTAAAGTCTTAATACCAAAGTCTAATCAAAGGAATTCAATTTACATCATTCAAAGGTAGTCTTTTCTTTAGTCATCTTTCTATATAGTTCAAACTCATGGCTAACAATCTCTATATTTAACCAAGAAAATGTCAGAAAACAGTTACATTGAGACGCTGCATAGAGTGAATTCTCAAATGTACTTTAAAAATGCTTCTAATTAATATATAAAGCATTTTTAATCTCCTTCTTTATTACTCTTAAAACACTGAAAAAAATGAACATAAAATTTATTCCATACTAAAACATTTAAGACTATATTTACCAAATGTGTTTTTGGAAATTTCCCCTAGGAAAACAGCTATTTTATCAAAGAAACCATTTTTAAAACATCCTAATAAACTCATTAACAATCAATGTGCTTGTGTTCCTCTAATTAGATTTCAGGAAAGATTAAAACAATACAAATAAAAAGAATGAAAAGTAATACATGATTAATTTCATTCTGACTCTTGTAGAATACAAGAAACTCATACACATTAGTCATTCAATTATTATATCTGCACTGAAATACTATTATGCCACCACAATTCTCCCAAGTATTTCCCTAGACTCATAAGCTTATTATTTCCTAAAAAAATAATAAAATTTGAAGATTTAGAAATGTTTTACAATACTAACAAGAGGGAAAAAAGAATATATTTGCTGTATATGCCTGCAAGTATTACATATGTAAGGTTTTAATTGCAAAGATCATTGTAAGGAAAAACAAATACTTTTGGCTTTTTTGTTTGCCTAAGGTGTAGAAGAATACAATTAAAGGTATGCAACAAATTTTATGAACCCAGGAGAATAAATAGACCAAATTTTGTGTTGTGCATGTACAGCATAATCGATCCCCTCATTATAGTTAACATGAACCAATAAAAAATTATAAAATATCTTTTGCCCAGTGCCTAACAATGGGAAGTTTCCATTTTTATTGTTGTATAATATGCTCTAAATATTTTCAACTGACGTCATTTGTGTCTTCTCTAACACTTTTAAAAAGGCCAACTTCAGATTTATAAAAAAAAAAAAAGAATGAGTTCCATCATGTTTTCACAACTGCCACACCCGAAAGATATATTGAAGAACCTTTGGAAGCAAGGGAATTGGGTTAAAAAAAAGTAAATTGGTTTAGATGACAAAGCCTCAGCCTTCAGCTATAGAAGCAGTACCAGAACAGTCATATAATGGAGCATGAACAGTATCTGCAATGCATAAAATTTCTAAGGAAATCCTTATTTGTTTCCATCTTTTTGCCTCAGCTCTTCAGAATTAACAGTGAAATAGAATAAACTCATTTTAAGAAATATGTATTAATAAATCTATAATGACATTATCCTCAATTTTTTTCCCATTTTAGGAATAAATTTTTAATTTATTTATACTAAAATGTAATCATGTTCATATTATATAGTTTTCAGGTCACAGAATTACATATGCATTTTCATTCATTTTTATATGGTCAATTAATTATTCTTACCCACTAACACATAAACTCTGCCATATGCTTTCCAATAGCAATGCCCCCTTGATATATCTAATTAAGATCTTTCACAATGGAAAACTTCAAATGAACCCATGTTATACAACATCCTATAGATTTATTCTCCAGTGAGAAAAACTTTAAGGAATTTGAGACACCCAATAAAATGGACAACACCTTAAGAGATTATTTCCATTTCAAAAAAAAAACCCAACTAGAAATCTAGAAGCATACCTTTTTAATTGATGAAATAGGCAACTTAAAAACCATGCAATTTTCCCCACTTTTTTTATTCTAGCATCATGGTACAATAAAAAAGACCTGATTCTTGACCTAACCCCTAACAAAGAATAGGATAAAACAGGGTAAAGCTGAAGGGCAAACTTGGCCTTCATTTCACTAGAGGGCAAAATTCTTACACCTACTATTCATTCATGTATTAATTCTATCAATAATTTTGATAGAGTATACCAATGAAACAAAAATTAATTAATTGGTAAAATTAATTATACCAATTGTGTCAGCCCTTTGTGACAGAGGGCAGGAAAAAAAGGACACTATGTCCTCTGGTGATTCCTTAATGTTTTCATTTTCCTCATAAAGTCTACAACCTCTTCAAACTACATTTCTAAATTTTGCCATGTAATCATCTCACACAAATTAAATAACAAGGCTTATATGAAAGTGTCATTATGACTTCAACAATTTCTAATGGATGCATTTGTTATTTTTGCTCCAATAGCACTCTGGGCCACAAGACACTTGGCAGATAAAATGCCTAATTGGTCTATATAATTTGAATTCAGTGCCTAGGCAAGTTCATTAAAGAGTGTTTTACCTAATAGATAAGTTAACCACAAATTACAAGATCAACCTACAAAATAATTGCAGTAACTTATTCTCAGAAAAGGGACGAATTTATTCAATTCAAGTCAATGTAAAAGTAAGTAAGTTTCTTTGTTTCAAGTTTGGATATATTATTCAGCTGTCATTATTATGGGAAATAACTGACTTGTCCTGAATATATCCATATTATTTACAACTTCTAATCTTGATCTGAATATATCCATATTATTTACAACTTCTAATCTCTGTAGTGACTAATTTTACAAAGTTTCTAAGAAAACAGACTATTGTAACACTATTCTCATAGAGAACTACCATTAGAAGATACTAATGAAGTCAGATCCAAAGGAAATAAAATCACTGCATCAAAGAGACTCCTATATTCTCATGATCATTCTAGTACTATTCAGAAGATCCAACATATGCAATCAAATGAGTCGTCCATCAGAAGTTAGATGAAGAAAATGTGGTGTGTACATGACTCTGTGTGTGTATACTTTTTTACATCCATAAAAAAGGTAAAATCATGTGATTTATGTCAACATGGATGGAAAGAGATAGTGTTCTACAGCCCAGTAGGGTTATTGTTATAGTATGGATATGAGGTGTCCCCCAAAACTCCTGTGTCCCTGCAGGAATAATAAGAGGTGAAATGATTAGATTAGGAGACCTGTAATCCAAATCAATCCCCCTTAGTTTGAATGGACTGACTGGATAATAACTGTAAGCAGATGGGGTGTAGCTAGAAGAGGGGAGTCACTGGGGGTGTGGCTTGGAAGTTTTCATCTTCACTGTGTTCCCCCTTCCATCTTCTCCTTTTCTATTTCCTGATGGCTGCATAAGCTGAGCAGTTTTCTTCTGGGGGCATTCTGGTCGTGATACTCCACCTCATCTTGGGGATCAAAGCAGTGGACTCAGCCAAAGACAAACTGAACCTTTGGACTTGTGAGCCAAAATAAAATTTCACTCTGCTAGGTTGTTTTTGTCAGGTATTTTTGTCAGAGCAATGTAAAGCTAAGACAGTAACTATAGTTAACAAGTTTAATACATATTTTATAATAAAGAACTTGAAGAAAATATTTCAAACGCCTCCAAAACAAAGAAATTATAAATACTGGAGACAGAAATGCTAATTATTCTGCCAGATATATTAGCACATGCTTACAATCCAGCTAATCAGGAGGTTGAGTTACAAAGACACCAAACTCAAGGCCAGCCTGGCAACTTAGCTGGACCATGTCTCAAAAACAAATAAGGGATCGGAGTGTATCTCATTGGCCCTGGTTTCAACTCCTAATACCAAAAAAGAAAAAAAAAAAACACTAATTACTCTGATATGATAATTATATCCTATATTCATGTTTTCAAATTTTCTTACTGAATCTTCATAAATATGTACAATTACTGTATGATAATATTTTTAGAAAAAATTAAAAATACATTGAAAAAATTTAAAGCCACTATTATATGATGAGAGTGCTAAATAAATAAAAGTATATAATATGGTAGGAAAATTTAATATTTCTTGTAAATTTATTGATTTCTGAAATTTTTTTAACCAAAAAATTATGGGTGAAAGTCTTTTTTTGTGAAGTGTATTTAATTAAACTGGATTTAGAATTGTGGTGGATTCAAAGTTAATCTAATTTTAATCTAGCATTTGAACAGCTGATTTATTTTTAGGAAAACAATAAAAAGCTTTCATCTTCAAATTAGTTAGGACAACTTTCAAACTACATTTATCATTTCCTCAATTACAAACATGCTATAAGAATACCTTACATTGCATTGTCCACATCTATATAAATTAAGTCATATTAAATATTATGTTAAAGCAATCAAATGTTATGTCAGTTTTCATAGAGTTAATATCACTGTGTTAACATTTGTTTGGAAGTGTTTGGGATCAAACCCAGGGCTTTGCACCTATTAGGCAGCCACTCTAACACTGACCTACATCAACACACTGTCTCTGGGTACACACTAATGACAACTTTTATTCTTTCTACCTTTTTCCCTTTAATTATTTTTGTCCAGGGATTTATGCATAGCTATTCTTGCAGTCAGATAAACAAATGTCTATTGCTTTAAGAATAGAAGACATATCATAAGATCACCAGGAGACTGAATGTAAAAAAAAAAAAAATCAACAAAGACAAAAAAATAATTAATTAATTAATTAAGTCATATAAAAGCACATTCAGAAAATGAAAACTCCATCCTGAACACAACCACCCCATTGTTCTCTAAGTGTTGTGCCTAGGAACAATACCATCTGCCAACTTATTAAAAATCTAATTTCACATCTATACCTAATGAAAACCAGAAATTCCAAAACTGGGACCCAGAAAACTGTTTTAATAAGCTCTCCTCCATGTTATTCATATGCACATTAAATTTTGAAAAGCTCCAATTTAATCAAAGCTGTCTAGAAATGCCCTTTACTCATTCCAATACAGATACTTGATCAGCAAATCTTGCTAGTCACAGTAATGTTAAGAGACTCCCTTATATAGTCACCTCAAAAGAGGGCACAGAAAAGGGGGCTGAGACTCACCCTCTGAAGAAAAACAAATATTGCCATGTAAATGATGACTGACATCTCAACTGCATCACTGTTACAAAATACAAATATAAGTTCTTTCAATGCCAAAAAGTGAAACATCCTAATATTACTCTAAATTTACATATCTACCTTTATAACAATTTAAGGACATGCTCCAACCTCTGTATACTTAGATTCTATATTTCCTTTCCCCCATCCATCAATGCACTCAACAATCTATTACTAATTCATGCCTTCTATTACTCTTTGCCAAATTATTCTACTGTAAATTAGCTGGACTGGAAATTCCCTGGCAGAGATGAAAATCATCATCAGGTTGAAGAAACTATCCCCAAACCACAAAAACAAATTGTTCATCTCTTCCACAGATTCTTATTTGTGGAGAATTTTCTTCAGGTCATCTGTACAGAAGAACTACCAACCAAATAAAGTTATTTGGATGAAGCTTATACAACAAAGACTACAGTGTCCACTCTCAATTGCATCAAATATTACAAGGTCAAAGAACCTACACATATATACACTACACCTCAACAGATCCTACACTTGTTCCTTTCCTTTCTCACTCAACAGAACACTTTTACTTCCATCAAGTGGAACGGTAGCTCAACTTTCTCAATTGACCCAATATATTGCTATTAGTCAAGATCAAAAATACTATGATAAATCAAAGTTGAATATGCAAAACTGGAAAAATGGCTCAATAAAAGAAAAATCCAGAAAAAATCCTTGTTTACCTTACTTTTAAATGAATGTTCATTTCTCCATACCCCAAATAACTTTTTGACACCCTAATTTTTTTACAGTTACAATATTTATACTGATATTGTTCATTAGTATACATATATTTATATACATACATAAAACTCATGTAGACTCTAGCAATTGAGATGACTATTTGAGGATAGAGTCTTAATATCTACAACCATCTGTGCTAGATTTTTAAACAGGTTTTTTCTAAATTAACTATTTAATTACCTTATCCTACATTGTCAACTACAGGTAACAAACAATGTATCACTCCTACAATAAAAGGTAAATATTAACATGCCAGTGCATGGCTATAATTCCAGCTACTCAGGAGGCTAAGAAAGGAGAACAACCTTTGAGACTTAGCAAAACTCTGTTAAAAAAAAAAAAAAGGAAAAGGGCTGGGGATGTAGCTCAGTGGGAAAGCAACTTGGAGTTTAATCCTCAGGAAATCCTCTCCAAAAGGATGCAGGAATTAGTTGAAAGATCATCTAATGGCCAATAATCAAACAATTCAAGCATCAGTATAATTAAAGTATGCAAGTAGTACACAAAATAATGTCTACCTGGGTTCAGCACCCAATATCATAAAACAAGTAAATATAAAAGGATACAATGAGATAAAATACATAACTCAAGAAATTAATATTTAGCAAATCTTTATCTTGTGTGACCAGCATCACCAACAAAATACCAATTTCATTCCCTTAACTACATCACAGTCCAAACTTCTAAGATTCCATACTGCCAAGATACAGAAAAAGACATTAAAAGTAGAACCAGATCGCTGAGGATACAGCTCAGTTAGCCCTTGGTCACATGTCCAAGACCTTAAGTTCAAACCCCAAACTGACTCTGTATATAACTTAAGCATGTGCAAAAGCTATAAATTAACTTCATCTTAAACTATACATAATAAACCATCAATTTTCTATTCAACTGGTAAATATAGAAACTACTTCACAGTTACTAGGAAAATGCTTATGAAATGTTCACAGACATTTGAACCTAAGTGATGCTAGTAAGGGGGTAGGGATACATAGTACCTTCCAAGTCCTTATTCTCCTCAATTGATCACTTGAAACACATAATGGAAAAGAGAAATTTGAAATTTATCAAGACTATGAATATAGAAGCACTCTACAAAAAAAAAAAAAAACTATACTAATATAACCACTTTTGTCTACTGAACTGCAAAAAAAAAAAAAAAAATCTACCAGTCCAGTCCATTCTCCTTTACCAGAAAGTATTGATAAGAAAAACCTTGTGAAATTTACATTTTAAAAACTTACATTCAGAATATTTCTGTCCTAAATCCTTAAAAATGACACTTAGGCTGGACCTCAGAGTAAACATATTGAGCTTCACTTCATCATGCTCAGTAAACATAGCTCATCATAAATCCAGCCAAGGTCTTTACCAAAGTCTCTCTTAAAATCTAACTTTAAAAAGAATGGGACTGGGGTTGTAGGCCAGGGCTATAATGCATAGTAGCATTTAATAGATCCCATGTTCAAACCATAGCACACAAAAAAATTAACATATAGAAAGTATCTCTATGCATAGACAGTCCTCTTATCTGGTAAAATGATTGCCTTTACTTGGCAAAGGATATGAAAACAATGTAATAGACTGATGCAGAATTAAGGGGGCAATAGTAAGAAACAAAAAAAAATCAGCAGGCATACAGGCAGAGAGACATACTGACACAAATATGCACACACAAAACAATGTACCTTAAGATTGAGATCTTTTGTTTTGTATAACTAAGTTCACTTTCTCTTCTCCCAACATTACAACCCCAGTACTGGAGAGAGAATACATGGGTGCTTTATCACTGAACAATATCCTGACCATTTTTTCTTTTTATTTTGAGATAGGGTCCTGCCAAATTGCTGAGGCTGGCCTTGAATTCATAATCCTCCTGCTTTGGCCTCCTGAGTACCTGGGATTACAGGTGTGTATCACCATGCTCAATTCTGAATCTAGTGTTTTATAATCAACTTCCATAAGCAAATTGTCCTATAAACTGAAATAGGAATATTCAAATGTCACCACAGACGGATACAGTACCAACAACTGTCTGTTCTCCCCCAATAACTTATTATCAATGAATCTGAAGGCAAAGCATATAAATTAAAACCCCCAAAAATATTCCAGATTAAGTATAAATCAATAGTATGAAAGGAGAAAGGTAGATGTCAAAACAAAAACAAAGCAGTTCAAAGAGATGAAGCAAAAGTTCAATAAAACAATTCTGAAGGAGTTCTCAGTCAACTTCTAACATCTCTGATACAAAAGTGTTATGGTAAACTGGCCAACTTTTATTATGGAAATAATAGACCCCATACTACTACTTTGGATATATATCTCCTAGAAGACATTAATGTGTGATTACAGGAACTGTTTATTTCAACTGTAGAAGTGTTACAGTAGGCAGACAGGTAGATATGAGGCAAGGGTAGATATGGGGAAAGAAATCTGGGATCCACCGCTGCTGGTCATTATGCCTCCTAGGAACCACTCCTTATAGTCCACTCACAGACAGACAATAAATTTTATAGATTCCCAAATTTCTCAATGGAAAGGACAAAGAAAACTGATCTCTGGGCCTGGATGACCCAAGAAAAAACTGCAAATACCCAGTAAAAGCAGCTAATGTCATAACTCCCCAGGGTGAGGGATGGCTCATCCAGTAGATCATATGCCTAGAATAAAGGACACCTCTCACATACTCTTTTGTCTTTCTTTTCCAGATGGCTACCCAGATGTCCATACATCAAGACTCATCGCTCAAGTGTAGCATCTTAAAAAATTAACATAAATCTGACCCTCAAGCATTCAAAAAAAAAGCTAATTTTATTTTGCCTAGAAACTTGGCCATAAAATAGAGAGGAGATAAACAAACATGGCCTGAACTTGGAAACATTAACGCTAATACCATGCTTTTTCTGTTGCAACCAAGGAATGTCAAAAGAAGTTCCATATGTTCAGGATTTCACGGCCTTGAGAGACAGTGAGTGAAGACCTCTGTAAATGAACCCAACGATTATGATTTTCTTGAAATTCTACATTCCCATCCATAGCCCAATATGAGAAATAAGAGCCATAAGTGACCCACTCTAAGATGCCTTTAACTACCACAGTAGAGCCCGTCACTCATAACTGGGAAAAGTACAATCAGGTCTTAGAGATTCCTGACCACTTTAGTCAGGACCCCTCAATCTCCAGGACCTGTCATCTATAAGAGGTTGAAGGGCTAACAGCTCAATGTTTCATTAACCATATTCCATTAACCATTCAAAATCTCAGACAGGTAAAGGAAGACCTGGGAAGATTCTCAGTTGATCCTGAAAGGCTTACTGAGGAATTACAAAGGTTAAATGTCTCTTTAAACTATACCTGGAGGGACATAAGTATCCCGAATCAGACTCTCAAGCAGAAAGTTGCAATAGGGCATGCTGCAATATGAAGATGGGGCTCATCTGACAAATTGTTAATTTCCCATAGTAGCAACTGATGTTCCTTCACCATAACTCCAGCAGGATTATAACACCACTGAGGAGATACAAAGGAGAAATCACATGGTTCTATTTATATTAGAATATAAAAAAACATTCACATCAAATCTGTGAACAGGGGCTGGTGCTGTGGTAGAGTGCTTGCCTTGCATGCATGAGGCCATGGGTTTGATCTTCAGCACCACATATATACACAATGGAATATTACTTAGCAATAAAAGAGAATAAAATCATGGCATTTGCAGGTAAATGGATGGAGTTACAGAAGATAATGTAAGTGAAGTTAGCCAATCCCCAAAAAACCAAATGCCGAATGTTTTCTTTGATATAAGGAAGCTGATTCATAGGATAGGGAGTGGAAGCATGGGAGGAACAGAGGAACTCTAGCATGGGGTTATTAATGAGGGTGGAATGTGATGATCATTATTACTCAAAGTACAGGTATGAAGTCACGAATTGGTGTGAATATACTGTGTATACAACTGGAGATATGAAAAATTGTGCTCTATGTGTGTAATAAGAATTGTAATGCAATCCGCTGTCGTATATAAACAAAACATTTTTAAAAAATTACCTCGTGACTTTCACAGAAGACATATACCACACATCAAATTCATAGCTTATTAGAAAATCAAAGAGCCCCACTGGCTTACAGATGTCAGGTTACTCAAGTATCAGTCAATCCTTTTAGAAACTTGACATCACTTTATAGAGATGGACTTCTTTAAATCCAACTATCCTGTTGTGTATTCTGGGGGACCTTGTAATAAGTGACCTAATATGCATGAGCCAAAATGATTTACAGGGCTCCACATGTTAGCTGATTTGGACATAGTCTAGTTCTCTAATGGAAGTAGATTTGTATAGGAGGGTATCAGAGATGGAAGCTATACAATTTTGTTCCTCCTTCAAAGATATCACTGAGGCAGAGGCAAATTCTTCCAGGAAACTCAGACCAATAGGCGGATTGAAAGCTTTCACCAGGGTTTTGGAGCTAGAAAAAGGCCAAAGGGTCATCATGTACTCAAATTATAGACACTTATTTTGGGTGGTTCACACCCATGTAGTTATTTGGAAAGAATGGGGCTACTTGACTTTAAAATTACCTAATCAAATATGGACCCCAAAACATAAAACATTTGAGAGTTAGTATAGTGCACTTGCCCAAGGAAGCATCAGGAACATGAGAACAAAAATCATGAGGAAGCACAGGGCAATAAAAGTTCATGCATGACCATCTAGAAGAGTACCATTATAGAAGTCCTCATCTCTATCCTCTGTGAAAAGCTGTCCACATCCCAATATACCCAAGAGGGGGAAAAATTGGATGTCATAGGAAATTATCTAACACCTGAACCATGAAGAATGGTACAGAGGGCTGGGGCTGTAGCACAGTGGTAGAGCACTTGCTTAGCATGCATGAGGCACTGGGTTTGATCGTCAGCACCACATAAAAATAAAATAAAGGCATTTTATCCATTTACAACTATAAAAATTTTTTTAAAAAGAATGGTACAGAGTAAACTAATCTACATTCCTTAGTCCATCCAATAGAAGTTTATAAAAGGCTTATATGATACTTGCCATTTGTGCCAAGAAAGTCTCTACCAAATATGTAAGAGATTATTCACAGGCAAAGAACTCTCTTTAGAACATATGAGTTTGATGGTCATGCCACCTTTGCAACCAAAATAACCCTCAGGGAACTAGGCTTCACCTCCTACTTCAGCCCATGCAATGCCAAGGCACATGCCCAGCAGAAGACCAGAAACCAAATTTCACTCATCTACGCACTTCCAAAGGCTATAAATTTCTACTGGTTTTTATAGACAACTTCACAAAAATGAGTAAAATTCTTTCTTGTGAAGACAAATTGATCCCTGAAGTATAAAATCCTTACTAAAGGAGACCATCCCCAGGTTTAAGCTAATTTGATCTCTCCAAAGAGACAATGGATCCTCCTTCATCTCTCAGATTACTCAGCAGATGATAAAGATCCTAAGAATTAAATATTTCCACCATTCTTACCAGAGATATTATTCAGGAGAAGCAGAATGGGCTAATCTTACCATAAACTGTACCCTGAGAAATCTTTGCCAAGAAACCTCGTTACCATGGTTGGAGCTTCTTCCTACAGCCCTTACATGGGTTGATTAGCTCCAAAAACTCACCTTCAGATTAGGTCCTTTTGAGATGCTATACTTATAAGGGCTGGCCTAATCCAATATATAACCTCTATAAGAAAGTTAACAGACAAGGGCCTGGCTTTAATCCCCAGCACCACAATAAATAAGTAAATAAATAAATAAATAAAAATAATAGAGTTAACAGGGCTGGGGTTGTGGCTTATTAGTAGAGTGCTTGCCTATCATACACAAGGCACTGTGTTCAATCCTCAGCATCACATAAAAATAAAGATAATTGTTTCCACCAAAAACTAAAAAATAAATAATTTTAAAAAAAAGAAAGAAAGTTAACAGGCAATACACACCTATGGATGAGAAAGTGAAGGATGAGGTCAAAGAGATATTCCCTCTTTATAAGCCCAGACTTGGAAATAAGGATTCCCAGCAGATCCCTGATAAAAGAGCTATTTTACTCTTTTCCTCCCTAACCTCACAGTGGAGAAGGTGCCTGAGATTTGCTAGCTAGATTCACCACACACCCAGATGAAGCCCTAGAACTCGGTGCTTCAAAAATCAAGATTCTTGAAGCCTACTTGTAGTTGTGAGCCCATAATGGACCTAAAGTTACTTTTCAAAAGGATGACAGGTAAATAGATCCCTCATGGATTCAGAGGCCCCATGGCTTCTCATCTTCCCAGTTCTGGACATCTTCCTTGTTAACTTCATAGTTCTTTGTCTCTCTGCTATCTTCCTTGTGGACTAAAACCATTTTTGTTCAATATGCCTCCTACACTACTGATCTTAGTTCATCCTTAGCTTCATCCTACTCCCAGAAATGTCCTAATATACTTGCCTGTTATTGTCAAGCAGAGCTAAAAAGTTGCTAAAGACTGCCAAATCCACCTATGCCTGTGATTTCTTGCAATGCACAGACCCTTTCCTCCAAGAGAGGAGAACAACCCATCCCACTGACCCTTTTTGACTGGGCTTAGAACAAGACACTGTTGTCCCATACCTGCTATTTCAACACAACAATCTTTAACTAACTTCTCCCCAGAGGACAGGTAACTTAGTCAGTATCTTTCCTCTATTTTTTTAAGAACTCAGTAGTTTTAGGGCCATAATTGATCTCTATGATACTCATAGCCAGACCCCTTTGCAATCAATAGTCCTAATCCATACAGACTCCAGTGGGAAGATTTCTTATAAACCAATGTGTCTTGACTATCAATATCACTGATTCCCTGAAAATATTTCACCTTCACTGAGGATTATAAACAATCAATTTGTCTTGGAACAGCACCCAAAATTTTCAATGGCTAGCCCTTTGTACTGGGGAATGGGACCCAATTCTGTGACAGGCCACCCAGTGGATGAGCTGGTGGTACCCCATGGCTTCAACTGTATTCCATGATAAATGATAAGACGACTCCTCCTATACACTTTAAAATGCTTGATTTCCATTTTTTAACCCAAAAACATAAAATTCCCAAGAAAACACTAAAATATTATGACAAGGCACTGTACAAAACTAGGGCTGGTTGGGCTGGGGTTGTGGCTCAGAAGTACAGTGCTTGCCTAGAACACATGAGGCACTGGGTTTGATCCTCAGTACCACATAAAAATAGAATGGGGGTTACTGTGTTCACCCAAAACCAGAACAAATATTAAAGAAAAAAAAACTAGGGCTGGTAATACTAATTAATTTTAGGATATTAGATATCAGGCAGGCATGACTTCTTACCACAGATATTTCACTATAAGGAAGTAACCATAAAATATCTAAACATTCATTTTCTAACAAACATTTTAGCAGTCATTCTTCATTCATTCACTAAAATTTTTCTTATACAACTATTTTATAATGGTGTTTGGACATGAGGATCGATCACAGGCCACCGAAGAAGAAAAACACACAAATTATCCTAAAACACCAACAGGATCCATGTGAAGCCTTTTAATATACTTACTGTGATCCACAATATATGCTCGACAAATATTTTTCTTTCATTCCTGGACATCATTTAGAACCCTAGGACTTTAGTACTCTTTGTTTTCAATAGTTGATAGTTTCATTTGTACACATCCTTACTTCCATCTCACCAGGTGCCTGCTATCTTCTGTGATCCAAGATGTTTCCCTTTAGCTTTCAACAACATACAAAGTTCAGAAAAAAAGAATTACCTCAGAATATCAATGAAAATAAAAGACATTTGAAGAAATGGCAAAGTTCTATACTAGAAAAGGCATATCTATATGTTCTAAGTTTTTACAAAAAGCCAAGATTTTTTTCAAGAATAATGTGCTCTGTAAAGTCTAGTGAGGCACACTGACTAGATTTCAGAGTGTCAATTTAAGCTCAAATCTTGAAATCATCATATTCAGACAAGGTCCTGTGTCATCATGAACCTAGCCAAGGCCTCACAATATACTCTTATTTCTACTGATAAGGTTATATTACCTTGAAGGGTTTATGTTTCTGTCTTAAGTGCAGCTAATGTGGTTTTCAGTGTCAATTTCAGATCCAATCACTGAGTAGGATCCACACTGATGACACACCATGAAATTCAGTGACCAAATTCTTCCCAAAATTCAGTAGCCAAATCCTCTCTTCCCTTCAGTTATCAACTAAGTTGACAAAAGGATATCATAAAAGCCTGAAAAAGTTTCAACATACAAATAACACATGAGACTCAGATTTCATTCTCCTACCACAAAAAAATTAAATAATCATGATAATATGCCTTGCTTTATTTCAGAATATTCACATACTGAGATTATGTGTACAAACAGGACCAAGGGAACTAATATGCAATTATGAGTAAGACAGTAAGATCAAATAGATAACAAGCACTTTAAATTTTCACCCATTATATAAGTAATGGCTGTAACCTACTGCTTGTTGAAATTCAATAAAGATAATAGTTGAGGTTAACATACTAACAACAGTGTATTGTTTTCTTTTGGGGGGGGTGGCGGGAGGTGCCAGGGATTGAATTCAAGGGCACTCAACCACTGAGCCACATACACAGACCTTTTTTGTATTTTATTTAGAGACAGTGTGTCAATGAGTTGCTTAGCACCTCACTGTTGCTGAGGCTGGCTTTGAAGTTGCGGTCCTCCTGCTTGAGCTCCCAAGCTTTTGGGATTATAGGCATGAGCCACTACACCTGGCACTGTATTTTCTAATCTTTGAAACAAGATGTTCAAAGTATACTCATTGACATGTATGACTAAAAATAATAAAAATACCAAAAGATGATTGTGAAAATTCCAAATAACACTATTATCATATTGTACATAAATCAGTTCCCATCTTAATAGTGTATTATAAGGAATAACCTCTAACAAACCAAATCCCCAATGCATACACTTCTGACTTCTAAAATCTGACATGATGTAAAAAATGAACTAATGAGTTTAAGAAAGTAGAGGGTTCCCGGGCTGGGGATGTGGCTCAAGCGGTAACGCGCTTGCCTGGCATGTGCTGGGCGCTGGGTTCGATCCTCAGCACCACATACAAATAAAATAAAGATGTTGTGTCCACCGAAAACTGAAAAATAAATGTTAAAAAAAATCTCTCTCTCTTAAAAAAAAAAAAAGAAAGTAGAGGGTTCCCAAGGTAACTCTCAAAACTCTTTAAGGAGCAATTCAAATGACCTATGAATATATTATACCATAAACACTACATAACCAACTTTAACACAGCAGTTAAAAGTAATACCCCAGAATTCTATTTCAAACTAATATTCAAACCACTATGAAAAAACTTATCAAACATTATATACAACTTGAATCTATGGAGTCATTAGTAACCATGCAAATCAGAAAATTATTGTCTACTTATTTCAGATGTGACATAAATTCACTTGAATATCAGAATGTAGGATGATTTCTTTGTTTTTGTTTTGAATTGAAGCCAGGGGTGCTCTAACATGGAACTCTATCCTCATTATCAGCCCCTTTGTTTTGTTTTTGCTGAGACAGCATGTGGCTAAGTTACTGCAGCTAGCCTAGAACTTGAAGTCCACAGGCATGCACCACCATATCTGGCAATGATTTATAAGTATTTATTAACAAGGATGTTTGAAGACTGATGTCAATATATGTCCCTAATGGAACTCTAAAGAAGCATAGATCTGGCAGTATAAAGCAAAATATTGATATATTTATCTAAATCCACTCAAGTATATGAAAATATTATGTCCCAAGTCATCTTCTAGTATATAACCTACAAATAGGGGTCTTGAAAAGTCCAAGAAACTTCAGGCAAAAATGAGTAGTATTATCACAATCCAAAATAACTATCAGAAGTAAGCATATTACAGAGCTGGGGTTGTAGCTCAGCGGTAGAGCACTCACCTAGCACATGTAAGGCACTGGGTCTGATCCTCAGCGTCACATAAAAATAAATAAATAAAACAAATGCATTGTGTCCACTAACAACTAAAAAGAAAGTATTTTAAGAAAAGAAGTAAACATCTTTCAGAAAACAGAAATCTTGAAATTCATCTATAACTTGCAAAAAAGCCATTTCTAGTTAAGGGAATAGCATTAGAAAATAGAAAACCTATCACTCAAAATCTAAATAAGAGGCAAATATCCATACCAGAAGTCCTATGCAAACATGAAATATTTAGCTATAAAATAAAAAGAACTGCATTATAATAAAAAGAATTGCATTATAAATATGTTGGTTTAAAAAACAGATGGTC
Source organism: Marmota flaviventris (assembly GCF_047511675.1). Lineage (NCBI taxonomy): Eukaryota > Metazoa > Chordata > Mammalia > Rodentia > Sciuridae > Marmota > Marmota flaviventris. The sequence continues at coordinate 127,701,138 of NC_092499.1, forward strand.
AGAAAACTTGTTTTCATATCACCCATATACTTCTAAGACCAAAAGTACCTATCATGTTATACACACTGTCTTAACTTAATGCTTGTTAATAAAACAAAATTGCTTTAAAATTTATCAACTCTGAAAAATAGCATCAAAAACCAATATTGCATCTGTTATGAGATTCTTAATCAATTTAAGATTTTGCCACTTCCTTAGTGGATAGCTAGTGGTAATAAATCCTAGAAACTACCTTTAGTAGGGATAGTCACTTTGATGGTTCCTTTTCCTTGGGTGCACTTGCAAGTACATAATTGAAAGGATAGAACAGAAGACATATGTACAATCAACACTAGAAAAAATTCAATAGAAAAATAATTACAATCGAGGGTTGGGCTCAGTTGTACAGTGCTCGACTAGCACATATGAGGCACTGGGTTCGATCCTCAGCACCACATAAAAAATAAATAAGTAAAATTAAGAAAGCATAATTACAATCAACTTACCATTCTTTATGTAGTTAACACGAATCTCTAATAGCAGTACACAAGGAATTAGTTTCCTACCATCAATATGGGTAATTCACTCACTACCTATTAAAAGTCTTAGCAGCAAAATCACCCCATCTTACTCACTCCTTTTAAAAATGAATTTTTTCACAGCAGATGAGGTAGAGAGGGAAGATGGGAGGGGAGGGGAGGGGGGATAGTAGGGGATAGGAAAGGTAGCAGAATACAACAGTCACTAATATGCCATTATGTAAAAATGTGAGTGTGTAACCGAAAAAAAAATAAAATAAAAATGAATTTTTTCTCCATAACAAACAAGAAGGAGATATTAGGGTATTCCTTAACTATTTAACTTAAAGACAATTTATTTGTCTCCATAATTTAAATACATCACTATTGATATGGTTAGGAATATTGAAATATAAATTTTAGTGTGTAATTTACAAAGTGTCCTTTTTACATTTTAAGTAATACAACTTAATTATCTCAAATTGCAAATTTCTGTCTCCCTATAACAACAGTCTGCCCTTCATTTAGTATTTTATAAATGAATACTTACATGCAGGTAGACAATGTTTATCTAAGTCAGTTTGAGACATTAGGATCAGATCTTCTATTCTGATTTCAGGACACTGTAAAAATTGATTAACTAAGGTAAATTTCCAAGGAAAGGCTATCTCTTTGTGCTCATTAATTTCAATTATTTGCAATGAGTCCAAGTCAGTGGCACAATTTCCTTCAGTAAATATTATATCCTTACAAGACCTTGCATTCATCTCTACTTTATTTCAGATATTGTGACATAGTAAAGTAAAAAGCAGAAGACTATTTATGAATTCATAACAACTTAAAGCCCCTGTTTCATGAGTTTCCTATCTGCAAATGTTACCAATCAACACTGGTCATGCACAAAGTAGAAGAAAGTCAGAAAGCAGAAACAAATAGCACAATCATTTTGCGTTAAAAAGTAATTTGAATAAATTCCTTAATAGGATTCAATACCAGAAAAAATGTTTTCACTCTGACCTCACCAATATAAATAGGCAAAGAAAAAATATACAAGTATCTCATGGTTTAATTGCTCTATGCATTTATTGTCTATTATTAATGCAGAAAGGGGACAAAAAGCTCACAAACAATCTACACAATTCACAAGACGCAGAGCAGGGATAAAGGTGACTTAGATGAATCAACAGTATTTTAGGGTCTTGGTGGACGCATTCCTGGGGGAGGTGGACCTGGAAAACAAAAAATAAAACAAAATTCAATGAAACAGTCAGAAAAATAATATATATACATTCAAAGCCCTGGCTGCCACTCTCAAGCTCTTGTAATCCCAATTCACCTCTAATTCCTGGTGGTGGGGGCCTCATTCCAGGAGGAGGCATGCCTATTGGCGTCCCTCGAGCAGGGGGAAGCCCAATTGGTGGGCCCATAGGTGGTCTCATACCAGGTGGAGGAGCCATGATACCTACAAAGAAAACAATTCAGAAATAAAGACCTTATAAGTTGGCTCAGGAAAGTTAGACTTCAGCCCAAAGTAATGTTTAAAGAAATGAGCTGGGTTCAATCCAGAAAGAAAGAGGGAAAAGCAGCAGCCAATGAGGATCAAATAATTTCTTTTTAAATATTGCTCCTGTTTGTCATCTCCAATTCAAAAAGAATTCCTATTCTTTCATTAAAAACTAATTATATACTCCGAAAACCTCTAATTGAGCACTTAGGTTGTATCTGAATCCATTATCTAAGTCAGTTGTTGTTGTCTCAAACTGACTTAGATAATGGCATATGAACTCTCGGAGACACAAATTATTCTTTTTCACAAATCCCATACCTGGTGGTGGGGTTGCTCTGCCTACAGGTGGGGGTGGAGTCCCCCGTCCTGGTGGGTACTGTGTTGGGGCTCCAGCAATGCTGGCAGTAGCAGCAACAGCAGCAGCTGCTACAGTACCTCTTCCTTGTGGAGTCATTACCTGAGAGGGCAGAGCCAGGAAGACAATAAAAATGAGAAGAAACATGCTCACATTTTTAAACACAGAAAATAAATATTAGGTATGTCCTCTTAAATGCTAAATAATTACTGCAATTTTATACTTGTCTCATTCATATTTTATTTTGCAGCACTGGGAATGAAATCCAAGGGCTTACATATGTCAAGTGCATGCTCTACCACTGAGATACATCCCATCCTGAGTTCTGTAGAGGAATTGCTTAGCATGTGTAAGGAACTAGGTTCAATTCTCAGCACTGCATATAAATAAATAAAATAAAGGTCCATCAACAAATAAAAAATATTTTTTAAAAATCTTGGTATTATGACATATCAAAGCAGCTATTCGTCTCTTTTTTCCAAATCTGACATGTACATTCGTATTTTTCTGAATAAGCAAATAATAGTTTTACTCCTAACAAGGTGGCTTTAAATACCGAGTAACCATTTTAAGTAACTAGTTTTATTACCTTGCTTTTATATTTATCTCCCTGCTTATTCTATAACATATACTGCTTAAACAAATACACATTTTTAAATATCCTCAATCCAGGGATCTACTCACATTTCCCCATTAAGCTAAAACCCTTTCCTTGTTACCCACCTGCTGGGATGGACCTCCAACTCCTCTGACAGGGCCTGCTAATCCAGCAGGAGCCTGGGGAATTGGTACACCAGCTGGTACTCCTCTGCCAGCTGCCCTCCCAACCCCAGGACCTCCTGCAGCTCCAGCAAGTGGCACCCGAGCAATACCAGTCTGAAATAAGAAAATTTATAATGTAGAACTGAATGACTTACTCAAGTTCTCAGCACTTTTATACAAAAATCAGTTTTACCCACTATGTTCCCAGGCCACCCACCTAACATTAATTTCAGCACTCAAATGGAAAAAATGAGTATATATACCATGGAGATAATTCTCCACATATATATTTTTCAAATTGTTAGGACACATACCATGTGGAAATAAATCGACAACTCCCATGATTACCTAGGTAACCCAGCACATAAAGTAACCCATCAGACAACTTTTAATTCATAAAAGTTCAAATATTAGCTAGCATCAAGTTCTGAACACATTTGACAAAAGTATACTATATTGTGCTTCCCTGGTCCCCCTATTTCAGCCATCTCAAAGAATACAATATTCTCCCACATTTAAATTATTTGCTTTTATATACCAATTAAGAATAAAACAACAAAAAATTACTTTCAAAGACAAAATTTTAAAGAGCTCTGTCCTGCCTGCATCTTCCTTACATCTTTAGGGGGTGGTCCCTCCACAGTCATGGATACCAAGTTCTCCCCACGCAGCAACACCAGACCTAAAACCCGCTTTTCTTCACGCTCTGGCTGCTTTGCATTCTTTGGCCTATGAATAAGAAGAAATTTTAGTGAGAGAAATTTTAGCAATCCTCAAATTATTCATTAAACACAAGTACTAAATAAGACAAAAACTAATGCCAAGATTCTCACTTAAGTTATTCAGTTTAATCCCCTAAATGAAACATTCAGACTCAATTTACATATATAAATAGCAAAGCTCCTTTCCTATTTTAACTATTGTCCTTTCCAGAATATTTCCTGGTTATTACACAAATATTACAAAAAGTGAATTACTTTTGTAAAATATAGATGGAAATGATGAGACTTAGCCTTTTAAGGTAGGCAAAAGTTTCAACTCTATTTCCACATTAAAATGGAAAATAGGGCTGGGGTAGTGGCTCAGTGGTACTTACCTAGCGTGTGTGAGGTACTGGGTTTGATCCTCAGCACCACATAAAAATAAATAAATAAAATAAATGTCTATCAACAACTAAGAAAACATTAAAGAAATGGAAAATAAATTTTTAAAATCACTTTTAACTAAATAAATCTTGAATACAAAACTGAAATAAAAGAAATAGTAAAGAGAGAAGGGATACCAAATGGTATTCGTACACAATTCCCCAACCACAGACAATTATTTTCTCTCCTTCAATGTAAGACTGTCACAGAGGACAGTCAATTAATACTTCTAATTTTTTGAAATACATATAATTTGATATTTCAATCATATTGTGCTGTTTTATTCTCAGTAATGCATGATTGTTTTTGCAAATTTACACTAATACATTGGATGTAATGCCTTTAAAGCTCTAACCCAAGTCAGACATGACATTAAGAGATTAGACAATAGACTGGCCCTGCTATAGTTTCTCTACATGAAAGTCACCCTTTATAAACTCTACTTTAGCTCTGCCCTTGGATTTTCCCTGCTTTTGCTTCCAACTGTTACCCAATCCTCAGACTTACTTGATTTTCCTGAACTCATCACAATCACAGAGGATCAAATTCATATGCTTGTCAAAAGCCTTAAAGGTGCCAATGAAGATTCGGCCGTCTTGCAGGATACATCTCATTCTATAGTCAATGTGCTGCAGCATCTTGCTACTCTTGCCCACAGTCTGGAATTATTAAAAGGAATGTCAATAGTCAATTTTTCATTTCTTGCCTGCTCCCATATCAATCCAAATCTGGTTTCCTTAACAAGTCCTTTTCCATGCCTTTTCTGCAACATTTCTTCTCTCTCACTAAATATACTAGACCAAATTTTGACCCAGGACCACTAGATTCTTCTAAGAAAACCTTTACTTCTTAAAATTTTAGGCAGTTTCCCCATCATTACTCATTATATTTTTTTCTGAAATCCCTCAGCTCACAGTTGGTTACCTTTTAGAACTATAATCTCTCTTCCCTTCCCAAATACTACCTTTTTTCTGATCATTTGATTTTATAAACTGTTTGTTTTACCCTGAACAAATTTGTACCTAAAATAAAACTACAAATCCCATCAACCTAAGTAAAGCATAATGCATGGTATTTCTTAGCTTTATAAAGACATTCAGATCCATAACACCTACAACAATATTCAGAACTTCCAAATTCTTGTTTCTCCACATTTTCTTTCGTTTTTGTTCCCCTACAGCACCATTTTAGATATTTATCACAGTAACCCTCCCATGTGAGATTTTAATATAGAGTCATGATCTCCCTATATTTTAATATAATGTGGTATTATAAAGCAATATAGAATGTTTTTTTTTTTTTGATACGTCAAGAACCAATTTTGATACTCTTGGAGAATGCATGCTCTATATTTTCAGAATCATGCAATTTTTATTAGGATACTCTATCCAGATAATTTTCATCTATATTAACCAACTGATTCTTTTGTCCCAGCAACTTGAAAGGCTGAGGCAGAATGACTGCAATTTTAAGGCCAGCCTCAGCAACTTAGCCAGACAGTCTTTAAAACAAAAAAAGTTAAAAAAAAATTAATGGGCTGGTGATAGCTCAGTAGTGGAGAACCCCTGAGATCAATCTCTATACTTAAAAAAAAAGGAGAAAAAACTTTCCTAAGTAGTCTGTAAGTCTTCAGAAATTAAGAGTCACCAATGGGCAAGATGGTTCCTTAAAACAGCAATGATCACCAAAAACTACTTCTGTATTTTCTTACATCATAAGTTATCTTTCTCTTTTCAGCATGATTTGTATAACTTGTACAACCAACCGATAATAGGAACCAGACATTTCTCATCTCCAGTTTTTATTTAATACAAGACTACGTGTCTATGGATATATTCTCTTTCCTAACTTTTAAAACCCAAAGCTCCTCACACCTTGGGAAACTATTATTTTGGGCCCTTATAGCATCTTACCACCCCTGTACTTTAATGTACATCTTACCATGATTGCTGTTCCACCAAAGCCGATGTCAAAAATAAAATCTGGGGATCCTTAATACCTAAGGGAAGGCTTGGTACAGATAAAGGTATGATGAAGGTTCTCTTATAAACAATGCAAGCTGGGCAGAAGCTTCATAAATAGTAGACAGAGCCTGCAGAGGAAAGCATGTTATAGCTGCACTGCAATATATCATATTTTAAACAAGTTAATTCTGCACTAAAATCACTGCAACACACATTCAAAACATCCCTCCTCTCACGCTGCCATAGCAAGAGTCTAACAAATTTCAGTATTCCCTCATCTTAACTCCCACATTTGACACACCTAGAGAAACAAAACTCATTTATTTTACCTTCTAATTCTTAAATGTCCCACGTAAGCATGAATTCCCAATTCCAAAATTTACATCAATATCTCAATTATTCCTGAATTTAGTCAATTTTCAACTGCAAGGTTCTCTTTCTTTCCCCTAAATCCTGTTCAAAATGATATTAGGTAATCTTTCTTCACCAAATAATATGAATCTGCTTAAGACTTCCTATGTAGTCAGTTATAGCCAGTACAGTACAGGGTCTCAAACTATTGACCATAATAATTGCAAAGTAAAACAGCAGCTTCACATCATATGATGAGTAGTCACTGTGTATCTTCTCAAATGAAAGGACATAAAAGCAAAGTAAACCACCTAAGATCAATCATCATAACAAGGTCAAACTTTTGTAAAATACAGACTTTGAAATGATCATAAACTTGAGACTCTCTACAGAAAAATGTACAAAATATGATTACCAATGACATAACAGGAGAAAATACAAATGGGACATATTCATCTACAAAACAATGTGAATTAAAACCACATGACCAGGGTGCAGTGGAACATGCCTATAATCCCCACAATATGGGAGGCTGAGGTGGGAGGATTGTAGATTTAAATCCAACCTTGGCAACTTATCGAGACCCTACCTCATCATGAAAATAAATAAATAAATGAATGAATGAATAAATAAATAGATGGCAAGCATACACATGCAAAAATATTTCCTTCAAAACTTTTATTTAATGACAAAAAATACCCAAAGGAAGTATGAGAACCTAAGTATGTTTTCATGTTACTAAACGTTTCCTCAGATGCCCTTAGAAAGTGATAACATAAAATTTAGGAATCGTACTACAAAAAAAATAGTTTAAAGAAGAAATAAAATTTTCACTAAATTTATACTCTATGCTCTGCACTAGGATAATTTATGTTATCACACATTGAGACACCAAAAATGTACCTGTGGTCAGACATAGTAGCACAAGCCTGTAATCCAAGCTACTCCAGAGGCTGAGGAATAAGGAAAATTAGAGGTCAGCCTGAATACTTTAGGTACACTCCATGTCAGAATTTTGAAAAAAGTACCAGGAACATAACTCAGAGGTAGAACACTTGTCTGGGTTGAGTCTCTGGGTTCAATCTCCAGTATGCAAAAATTTTTTTAAATAAAATATAAAGTGTGGGTTGGGGATATAGCTCAGTTGGTAGAGTGCTTGCCTTGCATACACAAGGCCCTGGGTTCAATCCCCAACACCACCAAAAAATTAATTAATTAATTAATTAAAAAATAAAGGGCTGGGGCTGTAGCTCCCTGCCAGTGCACTTGCCTAGCATATGTGAAGCTCTGGGTTTGATCCTCAGCACCACATAAAAATAAACCACATAAAGGCATCCTGTCCATCTACAACTACAAAAAATTTAAAAAATAAAATATAAAGGAACTCCTGGTTGAATAGCTCTCATCCAAAATGTTTGCTACCAAAAGTCCAAAAGTGTTTCAGATTTCATGTTTTAGACTCTAGAATATTTGCATACACATCTTGAGATACACAGAAGGCAGTAACAAATGTCAAATTCAAATTAATTTGTTTCATATACACCTGGGTAGCCAAAAAAATTGCTAGGTTAAAAAAATTTAATCTGTGGACACCTGCTCATTGAAAAATGCCTTTACTCTGAAGAACAGTTGGGGACAGTGATCAGATTCCAGTATTTATTTACAAGTCCATGTAATTATTACAAAATGTTGGGTATAAAGGATTCAATGAAATGATTTCTCAGAAAAGCTCTCTTCAGATCTCAATTCAAAATGATGGCTATAAACAATCCGTGTTAACTCATGTTGAAGATGTTGAAGAGTAACATTTCAAAAAACAAAAATAAAATCTACAGAGAATTCATCAATAAAACCCTTTTCTTCTAAAGTTTTATTTTCTAAACAAAAAATAATTAAATAACTGAGCATGTATGTGTGCATGTTGGAATGTACAAGTAAATCCTAGGAATTTGGGCATTGTAATGTTGAAACAGAAAATAATTGCAAAATAAAACAGAATACTAAATCAAAATCAAACTTGGAATGTCTTTTTTCCTATTAAAAAAGTGAGCAAGGGCTGGAGCTATGGCTCAGCAGTAGAGCACTCATCTCACATGTGTGAGGTCCTAGGTTCGATCCTCAGCACCGAATAAATAAAAATAAAGATATTGTGTTCACCTACAACTAAAAAAATTAAATTTAAATTTAAAAAAAGTGAGCAACCAACAAAAATACAAACTAAATAAATATTCACTACATTGAAAAAGTATGGATAGTATCTTTATTACATTGCTGATTCCAAGAGGAAATACATTAGAGAAAACATGAAAGTGAGAAAAAGACAATAAAAAATAAATAATTAGGGGGACTGGGGTTATGGCTCAGCAGTAGAGCGCTCGCCTAGCATGTGCAAGGCCCTGGGTTCGATCCTCAGCACCACATAAAAATAAAATAAAGACATTGTGTCCAACTACAACTAAAAATATATATTAAAAAAGAACTATAATTGAAAAATAAAAAATTAGTAAATAAGCATAGGAAAATACTTAGATTCTCTTAACACTCATTGCTAATGAATGTGTGATGTATTTACAACTTTCATTTATGCCAAAATTGGTCAAAGTGAAAAGTGACATACTACATTTGGAAGGTTAAGAAATTAAAACAGTAAATACTTTAAAACTAGACACACTAAAAAAAATGAAGTCTATCACAAAATGTAATTATAAAACATTCACTAGGGGCTGAGGCTGTGGCTCAGCGGTAGCACACTTGCCTGGCATGTGTGAGGCACTGTGTTCGATTCTCAGCACCACATATAATAAATAAAGGTCTATTGACAACTAAAACATGAATAAATAAAACATTCACTAAGATATTTAATGCCCATTCATAAAAATTTTTCATATAAAGTTGATAATCAATGCAAAATAAAATATGAATAAAACTTTCTAAAAAGCATGCACTATGAAATGTTTGGAAGTGACACAAAAACATGTCAAAATATCAGGGGAGGGACATTAAGTTCAGACTTCTATTGTTTTAAATGTCATACAATGTGCTTATTTTATGACACTGATCATTACAGTATCAGCTCTAACCTGTTTTTTTTGTTGTTGTTGTTTGATTCTCTTGAAATCAGCTAGCTTGATGTTCCAGTATTGCTTTAACCACCTCTTGGTGTCTCAGCTAAGAAGGCCTGTCTCAGTTCCGCCTGAAAATCCACCACAGGTACTTGTTGCTGCTGAGAACGCCTTGGGTACAACTGACACCTATTAAAAGAATACAATATATATTTTCTATCTATATATTTATATTCATATATATTATATCTATATTTATATGTGTATATATATACATACACATACATATAAATATAAATACACACATACAAGATACATCTTATTAATAAGATTTTTGTCCATGTGCAATTATATGAAATAAAACACAAAGACCCTTAAACTTACGAAGGTTCTCCTTTATGTTCAGAATAGACCATTTTTACCTAGTAAGTTAACTATTAACACAAAACACAAAATCTTGACACATAAGTATGTGCAAGAAACTAGCATATACTTACCCAATCTGGAAATATTTTCAAAGAACTATAAAACTAAGAACTATTACTCCTGTAGAAATACTATTAGTACCATATCCATCATTCGATTTCCAATTATCCTAAAATGCTCACTCCCCTGCAATAGAGTGAGGGTATTTGCTCAGCATACATTAATGATGCATAAAGGCTGTCTCATCTGAAGCATTTTCTTCATAAATAAATACCTAATAACTTGCAGAGTCCATGAGATTTGAGGGCTTTCAAACTATGTGATTCAACCATCTGTATTAGTAAGCAGGGAATTCTATAAGAAAACCCTCCACATAACCTGTGGGTCAGTAACCTTGCTGTGAATCTAATAAGAAAGAGATGGCCATGGTGGTACAGTCCTATAATCCCAACTCTAGAGGTCAAGATAGGAGGACCACAAAATCAAGCCCAGTAACAACAGCTTAGCAAAGCCCACAATAAACATCAAAAACAAAGGAGATGCAGCACAGTGGTAAAGTACTCTAGATTCGATCCTCAGCATGTGCACATGCTTGTTGTCTCTCTCTCTTTCTCTCTCTCTCTCTCTCTCTCTCTCTCACACACACACACACACACACACACACAATAAATAAAGGAAATTATAGTTTGCTGATCAACAGGAAAGGTCTGCTATTGATATTAGCAATTTTATCCTGTTGGTAAGGGGAAAAATGATAAAATATATTTGAAAATATTTAATAGCACTGGATTTGGAAATGAGACTGGTACAAGTTTCCACTTTTTTCTATAGATTTTCCATTGTGTGTTAAACATACTGTTAAATAATAAAGAATTTAAGCCAGGTGCCATGGCATAGACATGTAATTCCAGCGACTTAGGGAGGATAAGAATCATAAGCTCAAGACTAGACTGAGAAGTACCTTGGCAAGACCCTCAGCAACTTGGGATAAATAACAAAAAGGACTAAGGATGTAATTCAGTGGCAAAGAGACCCTCGATTCAATCCCCAGCCCATACATACATACATACATACATACATAAAATTAGCTGGCCTCTGTCCCAGGTTATCAGGAAGTCACATCTAACTCCTTGGAATTTACAAAAAGATAGAAATATCTTTATTGTTCTTGGTTTATGCTAGTGAGATAATTCAGATTGGGATATGGCCAGGCCCAAGAAAAAACAAACAAATATTAAAGAGAAGGCTTCGGAACCTGACTTCCTAGGATAGGATGGAACCTAAAGACTGATTTCAATCACATGACCAATGTTTCAGTTAATTTTGTCTACATAATGAAACCCCAACACAACAGTGGATTTCTGAAGTTCTGTTATGTTTTCTAATGGGTTTTATCTACTAACATACAGAGTACATCCTGAAAGAATGTAGCTTTATGTTTGAGACCCTCTCAGACCTTGACCTACATTCATTTGTAAGTTTTATAAATCTTGTACTAAGTTGTAGTGTTTGCCTAGCATGCATAAGGCTCTGGGGTTAAATCCCCATACCATTTTTTACAAAATCACACAGATATACCTATAAAGAATATGTACACATATATAGAGAGAGGTATTTGTGTGTTATGTTTTATTTTTAAGTTCTGAGCCATTTTCCCAAATAATCAAATCTGAAAGCACACTGGGAATCACAGATTCACAAGCTAGCTGGATCAGATGTATCATGGCATGGGAACCCTGCAGCTTGTGGGCTAATGTGTGAATTAAGAACAATCAAATGGAGAGAATATTAATATCTGTGAAGTGTGCAATAATTCAAGTTAGTTGGCCTCAGTTACATTTAAATTTTCCTACCCCAATCACCAAATAATAAAATCTACTCTACCAGTGCTGGGAGATGCATGTTAGGCAAGCATTTTATCACTGAGCTATATGCCCAGGTCTGAATAATAAATAATCTAAGTATTCCTCATTTCAATCTCACTGTTGCCAAACAGCAACCAGTTCTCTGACCTAACAAAGTCCTAAAACTGTTGCAGGAAGAAGGAAAAAAAAAACAACTTTGCTTCTTGAAACTTGAATTAAGAGAATTTCCTATTAAGTATCCTCCTTGGTTAACTCTGGGAGCCTAAAGACAACTGAGGTTAAGAATGAGAAAACAAAGGGCTGGGGATGTGGCTCAAGTGGTAGCGCGCTTGCCTGGCATGCGTGCAGCCCGGGTTCAATCCTCAGCACCACATACAAAACAAAGATGTTGTGTCCACCGAAAACTAAAAAAAAATAAATATTAAAAATTCTCTCTCTCTTTAAAAAAAGAATGAGAAAACAAGATGCAGGCTATATAGCATTACACATCACAAAAAGCAGAATATTAATCAGGAAATACATTTGAAGGTATACCTAAAATAGATAAAGATGACTCTCCAACCCTAATTACCCTTAAACTGAAAATATATCAACTAACAGGGAAGATATTATCCCAAGAACAAGAGATGATGTGGTGACATATCTAATGAAAGACAAAATTACCATCAATTCCATGAGTGGAACAAAAGTCAGCACAGTTCTATTCATACTCATTAGTTTGTGTCTTGTGCTATTTTTATTTAGTTTTGTATTGAACTTTCTAGAATGAATAAAATGATAATTATTTAGGGCTGGAATCAATAGAATCCCTCTAGGCAGAATGGACTCCCATCTTTATTGTTTGGGAGAAGGTAGGATATTAATTGGATAAATATCAATGAAGATTCAGTTTAATAAAATATACAAGTACCTGGCTTATGAAATTTTGAGCTTATATATAAACCATGATACAAGTTCTATTAATCCTACATTTAGACACAGGGTCTCTGGTTTAATTCCTAGGTCCTTGATCCATTTTGAGTTGAGTTTTGTGCATGGTGAGAGATAGGGATTTCATTTCATTTTGTTGCATATGAACTTCCAGTTTTCCCAGCACCATTTGTTGAAAAGGCTTTCTTTTCTCTAATGTATGTTTTTGGCACCTTTGTCAAATATAAGATAATTGTAATTTTGTGGATTAGTCTCTGTACCATTTGGTGTATCAGTCTGTTTTGGTGCCAATACCAAGCTGTTTTTGTTACTATTGCTCTGTAGTATAGTTTAAGGTCTGGTATAGTGATGCCACCTGCTTTACTCTACTTGCTAAGGATTGCTTTAGCTATTCTGGGTCTCTTATTTTTTCCAGATGAATTTCACGATTGCTTTTTCCATTTCTATGAGGAATGCCATTGGTATTTTGATTAGAATTGCATTAATTCTGTATAGTGCTTTTAGTAGTATGGCCATTTTGATAATATTAATTCTGTCTATCCAAGAGCAAGATAGATCTATCCATCGTCTGAAGTCTTCTTTAATTTCTTTCTTTAGTGTTCTGTAGTTTTCGTTGTAGAGGTCTTTCACCTCTTTTGCTAAGTTGATTCCTAAGAATTTTTTTTTTGAGGCTATTGTAAATGGGGTAGTTTCCTTCATTTCCCTTTCAGAGGATTTGTCACTGATGTGACATATATACACAATGGAATTTTACTCTGCAGTAAAAGAGAATAAAATCATGGCATTTTCAGGTAAATGAATGGAGTTATAGAAGATAATGCTAAGTGAAGTTAGCCAATCCCCCCCAAAAAAAACCAAATACCAAATGTTTTCAAAAGACTGATTCATACTGGGGTAGGGAGGGGGAGCATGGAGGAATAGAGGAACTATAGATAAGGCAGAGGGATGGGAGAGGAAGGAAGTGAGTAGAGGATTAGAAATGATGGTGGAATGTGATGGTATTATCCAAAGTACATGTATGAAGACATGAATTGGTGTGAATATGCTTTAATACATCCAGAGATATGAAAAAAATGTGCTCTATATGTGTAATATGGATTGTAATGCATTCCGCTGTCATTCATATATATATATATATATACACACATATATATATATAATAAATCCTACATATATATTTCCATAATCTATTTACTCTAAGAATGAAGAGAACTGGAAAAATTATACAATTTCCCTAACTCAATACTCATCTCAGATCCTGCCCCCAATACAGGAAGGACTATGAAGTTTAATATATAACATACACAGTATATATCAGAAAAACTCAAGTTATGTTTTCATCAAAATCAAACTGTTTCCACAGATATGAACAAGACGGACAGATAACTGGAGAAGGCCACTTCATCCCAAAACAAGATGAGCATGAGATCACTTGTATTAATCTAGGTTCAGAATGTATAAAATTAAAACTCGTAACAAAACACAACAAACACAATGGAACTCCATTTACTAAAAAGATCCTCCCTCAACAGATGCCCTTCCCCATAAACTCTACCACAAGCTCTCTAAACTCTACTGGACACTCTAGGAACATTCAAAACTTTGGAAGTTAAAGGGAGGTTTTTATGTTGAAGCATTCCCAGGTGCAGGGAGGCTGAGGTAGAAGAATTGTAAGTTCAAGGCCAGTTTAGGAATGTTAGTGATACTGGTATCAAAATGAAAAAAAAAAATATATAAGCCAGGCACAGTGGCACATGCATGTAATCCCAGGGACTTGGGAGCCTGAGGAAGAATAATCCCAAATTCAAGGCCAGCCTCAGAAACTTAGGGATGTTCTAAACAATTTAGCAAGACCCTCTTTCAAAAAATTGTTTAAAAAGGGCTGGGGATGCAGCTCAGTGGTAGAGCACTTGCCTAGCATAAACAAGGCCAAATCCCCAGAAACTCAAAAATAAAAACACACTCAAAAAATGATTTTAATTCCTAAAAATTAGAAGAAATGGGGAAATCTTTATTCTCACCAGTAATTTCAAATGTGCTAATCTTTTGGGCATGGCAGCATACACCTGTAATCCCAGGGATCTGGGAAGCTGAGGCAACAGGATTCCAAGTTTAAGGCCAGGCTCCATGATTTAGTAAGACCCTCAGCAACTTAGCAAGACTCTGTCTCAAAATTTAAAAAATGACGTAGTTCAGTGGTATAGAACCCCTGGGCTCACTTCTCAGTGGCCCTACTAAATAAAAAATAAAATAAAATGTGCAATCCTTTGACAATCTTTCATATATACAATGAATACGTGACAACAATAAGACATTAACTGTTACCTACCTCCTACAATTTAAAAAATACTACAGTTAAGGAAATAAATTATTATACACTGCATTTTAGAATGATTGTTCATATCCTCACCGTTAGAAGCCAAGGAATGCAAACAAAATAAGTATCAAGTAGGTTAATAATTAAAATAACCCTAATCTATAAAATAATATAGAATTACATATATCACTATAGCAAGATCCCCAAGAAATACTGTCAGAAAAGAATCACAAATCACAATGTATACAAACAGACATATAAGCATGTATAGGATGAATTCTGAAATGATAAATACCAAGTACTTAAAAATTATCTCTGGAGTGGGAAGAGAAATGAATTGATACTGGTTTTAAGAAGAGACTCTCTAGGCCGGGCAGAGTGGCACATACCTGTAATCCTAGTGACTCAGGAGATTGAGGCAGCAGGATTGCAAGTTTAAAGTCAGCCTCAACAATTTAGTGAGACCCTAAGCAACTCAGTGAGACCCTGTCTCTAAATAAAATATTTCAAAAAGGGCTACGGATGTGGATCAGTGGTTAAGTGTCCCTGGGTTCAATCCTTGGCACCAAAAAAATGAAGAAGAGACTCTCTAGTGCCCCAACACCCTTGTCCTGTTCTAGGACTTAGGGTCTCAGGGACACTAGACAGGTGTTCTATCAATACCTGTTCAATCAATCTCACCATTTTACCATATCATCTATATTACATTCATGTGTTTTTTTAACTGTTTATTTTTAGTCTCTTCATTCCATGATATTTTTGTTCTAAACTAAAACATGATTCTGACCTCAGTTGGTTCTCAGCCCAGACTGTACTCACTCTTGATTGCTCAGTGAGGCTGTCCTTCTACGTTTGACTTGGACTTCCACTTCTGGCACGTGCTGTTCTGTAGTTCGTCTCAGGTTTAAGCGATCCCTGAAACAGGTAAAAAAGAATTATTTGGTAGACTTCATCAATATATGAAGCAACTCATGACTGACTTATGAAAGTGTCCAAAATCCAATTAAAACAAAATAAAACTAAAATATTAGAAGATCTTTACCCTTCAAACAATCAGGATCTTGACTATCACAGACAATCTGGTTTTAAAAGATCAAGAAATGAAAGACATATTCACTTCCATTTATATTTACTCATCTGTACAGAAAAATACTCACACGCATTCAGTAACATATCACCACTACATACTCATTCTTCTGGCCAAAAATAGCAAAGCTATTTCCAAAAGTGGCTTGGGAAGCATATTTTAAAATCATAATAAATAGTATTTTGTATAGTGAAATTATAGAACATTAAGTTTAAAGGGAAAATGTCTATTTTTAAAAAATGGAGCCTAAATTAGAAAAAAATATATATTCTATGCTTTCACAGTTATATCAAAATGAATCCTATTGGGCTGGGGCTGTTGCTCAGTGGCAAAGCGCTTGCCTAGCATGTGTGAGGCAATGGGTTCGATCCTTAGCACCACATAAAAAAAATAAACAAAGGAAATAAAGGCATTCTGTCCATCTATAACTACAAAAATATATTTTAAAAAAATGAATCCTATTGACATGTGTAACTAAAAACGAACTGATTTTTTTTAAAAGTCTTTTGCACAAATTTTGCTTTAATATTTGTAAAACAAGGGTTGCTTAATCAAAAAGCTACCAACACAGAGGAAAACCACCACCATAATAAGATCTGCAGACCATCTCATAAAATGGCTGTCTTAGGAATAGAATCAAATCAACCACTGGAGGCAGCCATGTTAGGAAATGTAGGAATCACTCATAAAACTTCGATTCAGAAATTCCAAGCTAGAAGACAGAAAAGACCTTTTATAAAAGTCAAGCAACTAATGTTTTACAGATACTATGCACCCCCAAATCCAATTATCTGCACACTTTTTTTCTGGTACTTAACCCAGGGGTGCTTTATCACTGAGCCACATTCACAACACCTTTTTTTTTAAACAAGGTTTTCAATTGCTTAGGGCCTCACTTAATTACTGAGGCTGGCCTTGAACGTGTGCCAACATGCCTAGCATCCTTCCTACTTTTAAAAGTAGTATCTGAGTTTTAGAATAAAACAGGTTAGTAAACTCTCCCTATTATTTTATTGCTTTAAGATGCATGCCTGTAATCTCAGCAGCTTAGGATCAAAGCCAGTCTCGGCATGAGGGGCCAAGCAACTCAGTGAGACCCTGTCTCTAAATAAAATACAAAATAGGGCTGGGGATGTGGCTCAGTGGTTGTGTGCCCCTGAGTTTAATCCTCAGTATCCCCGCCCTTAAAAGAAAGAACTATAAGTATTCAAATTAAGGCATAAAATGATTTTTAAAAATCATATATATTCTGCCAGGCACGGTGGCACACACCTGTAATCCCAGCAGTTTGGAAGGATGAAGCAGGAGGACTACGCATTCAAAGCTATTGTTAACAATTTATCGAGGACCTAAACAATTAATTTAGGGAGACCCTGTCCCTAAATGAAATATTTTAAAAAGGGCTGGGGATGTATCTCAGTGGTTAACCCCTAGGTTCAATCACTGGTACCCAAAGGGGGGAAAAATCACATATGCCTATACCTTAAGATTTTTACACAGGGGCTAGAGGAGTTGTGGCTCAGAGAAAGAGCACTCACCTAGCATGCATGAGGCACTGGCTTTGATCCTCAGCACCACATAAAACTAAAATAAAGGTATTATGTCCACTTACAACTAAAAAATAAATGTTTAAAAAAAAGGTTTTTACACAGTAAAATTTACACATTGCTAATTTTAGTGACCATGGAGTAGGTCCTTTAAATGAGCTCTGAGGACAAGCAAGATAATAAATAAATAAATTTGACTTTAATAAAAGGCACTAAAAACAGTGAAATGAAGCCAATGAAGTGGTACACACCTATAATCTAAGCAGCTCAGCAGGCTGAGACAGGAGAATCTCATGTTCAAAGCCAACCTCAACAATTTAGCAAGTGAGACCCTCTCTCAAAATTTAAAAACAAAAAATTAAAAATATAAAAAACAAAAAGGGCTGAGGATGTAGTTCAGTGGTAAATTAAAATTCCCAGTACTCCTCCCTTCAAAAAAAAGGGAGAAAGATAATCAAGAAAGGAAAAAGTATATAAATTATATATGAGATGAGAGTCTAATATTCAAAACAAAAAGAAAGGTTCTTTGGAAGTGATAGATAAATTTATGGCACTGATAGAACCTCCAAACATCAAATTATATACATTAACTATCTAAATGTTTTTGTATGTTAATCACACCTCAAGAGTGTTTATAAAGTCTTAGACCCAGAATATAAAAGAACTCATACAAATACAGCAATAAAAAGCAAAAAATCTATTTTATAAATTGGTAAAGAAGAGCTGGTAATATAGATTAATGGTAGAGTGTTTACCTAGCTTACAGGTGGTCCTGTATGTGATCCCCAGCACCAGCACTTCCCCCAAAAATCAAAATGGGTAAAGGATCTGAATACACAGTTCTTCAAATAAGACATATAAATGGCCAAATATCACATGAAGTTTCTACTTCATTAGTCACTAAGCAAATGCAAATCAAAAGCACTATAATAATATACTACTTGAAAACACTAAAGTTGGGAAGGAGATAGATAAAATGCTAGTTGGAATATAATATGACACAGCCCTTAGCACTACATAAAATGTGCTAATCGTGAGATAAAAATAATGATCTAACAATTCCTTTACAAGATATATGATACTAAAACACTAAACTTGTAGCACACTAATGTTCCCAAAGGGATAACACATAATAGGCAAAAAGCATTAATAATTAAATGCCTATTGGCTGAAGGATAAATAAATTGTCATTATATGATATTGCCTACACAATGGAATATTATTTTTTTAGAGAGAGTGAGAGAGAGAGAGAGAGAGAGAGAGAATTTTTTAATATTTATTTTTTAGTTATCAGAGGACACAACATCTTTGTTTGTATGTGGTGCTGAGGATCGAACCCGGGCCGCACGCATGCCAGGCGAGCGTGCTACCACTTGAGCCACATCCCCAGCCCCCACAATGGAATATTATTGACCCATAAAAAAGGAAATACTGAAACATGCTATGAGTTCACAAATGTACTTAATAATTAAATGCATTCTCTTAATTTAACACAATAAAAAAAAACTATCAACCAAATTATGTTAAGCCCAATATGGTATAACTACAAATACTCCACTATCAAAAAATCTATACTTTTACCCTTATCAGTTCCTCAGAGTGAAAAAAAAAATCTCATTTCAGTTAAAAAACTTACAAAAATATCCTAATATTTCAATTTTTAGTCTAAATAAATCATGTATGAACTTTATTTCAAAAATGTTGGTTTGTGTCAGATACAATCACATATGCACAGGTACATTTATAAACTTCCTTACTGTATCCTCAACCCAGAAACCAACATTATAGAAAATTAACTAGTTCAGAAAAAAATGAAATTATAAAAATATTAAAATTTTTCTGAAATCAAAATGCAGAAATATATTGAAAAGTAAAAACTAATGGGATACCACAATTTATTATTATATCATTTCCTATAAAAATGTTTGATATACTTTATATTTTAAAATTCAATAAAGACATCAGGAATTTTTAAACATTAGCTAACAGTAGATCCTTCCCATCTGCACTTCCCTAATATAGGAAAGATCAATGCCTCCAAAACAAAGAGAATTATGAAAAAGGAGAATTCTGGGCCAGTTAGTACTCAGAAATTGCTACAGAAAAGGGGTAATTTATATATACTACTTTTACCAGTTTCAGAGGATGTCATCGTCAGCACAATTACTCAAGTTCCATGCCATAAAAGTGGAGGGAAAGATAGTGCTGATCCATACAAAAGAAATAAGATTAAAATTTCATTGTCCTTTGTCATGATAGGGCAGCACTTATAATTCTCCCTGGAGAATTATGTAGCTCAGCAGTAGTGCACTTGCCTGGCATGTGAGGCACTAGAGTCAATTCTCAGCATCAAATATAAATAAATAAAATAAAGGTCTATCGACAACTAAAAAAAAATTTAAATAATAATAATTCTCCCTACAAATGGTTAAATAACAGCATAGTGACATATAAAACATTTATAATGCTATCCATATTAAATGTGAAATTTGTTGGAAAACAAAAATGAACAATTAGAAGACAGTGGATATGAGAGATTAAAATGTAATAAAACACTGATCAAATAGAAAAGGGAAATAAACTAAGCTAACAGCTTGCTTTGAACAGCAAGTTTTCCCTCAATCAAGCTTCCTTCATCTAAATCACCTGAAGAATTTGCACTCCTCCTTTTCAAAAAGCCCCAGCAAAGTGCTGAACAGATCAGAGACCTAAAAATCTTCAGATGCCTTGAAACAGGATGAGGTCTTTCCAAAGTGATCTGCCATATTGGGATGGTGAGTCGGAATCAAAGAGTACAAAATGGCAGGCCAGCCTACACAGTTTTTTATAAAGAGTCAAAAGACTCAGAAGTTAAAACCAAAATGTATCTGCAGCAACATCTTCCTACGAGCCAGCAAAAAATGATCAAATAATAAATACTGCCCACAATATTCTATTTTTCTAACTACTAAAAATAGAAAACTCCATAACAAAACTTTTCAAGCTAACTAGATTTGCCTTGTTAATTTCAACTGAAGAAAACCAGACATACTGCGTACCAAAGATAAAATGAAAAACATGATTAAATGAAGATAAGCACAAAGGTTAAAACAAAATCCTTAAAGGCAAAAAAGATTTTAAAAAGTAATGGTATATAATAATCCTATCATTTGGTTCATTATTCTTTCTCATCAAATTTTCACAGTAGTTCCAACTTCAAAAATTATCAAAAGCTTAATTTAAAAATTCTTCTGTAGGCAATAGTCTTGAGCAGTGATTCTAATCCCATGCACATCCCCAAACCTATAGGGCTCTCACCACTTTTCTGTAAGATCATAGGAGCCCAAGATGATTCAATGTTTGGCATGCTCCTGATTCCCCTACTTTAATAAAATTATGTCTTTGGTGGATAAAAAAATTGGACATCAGAAGATTAAACTAATATACACTTGATGGTAGATGCAATTATTAAATTATCAAATCTCGAAAAGGAAGGGGATTGTGTAAGGGGTTACTGAATGCACTTTGAAATTAGACCATACAAAACAGTAAAAGAACAATCTACAAAAATTAAAAGGTGACTTTGAAAACAAATTTGACATCTCCACCAGTGATAGAGGCTGCCTCAAGCAGCACGTCAGGTACTCTGGTGGATGCACATTTGATGTCCTATAGACCCTTACCACTCCAGTCTACTTCAGCACAGAAAAGGAGGGTCACAGGACAGCTGTGGAGACTGCAAATTCCTGATCTCTCCTTCATTTCACACTCCTTCATCCACCACACCCCTACCGTGGTACTGTGGGGAAAGGCCTGCTGCCAAGTCTTCTGAGTATGTGCAATCCTGCCTTCTTTCCCCCACCCTCCACTGCGACACAATAGGGAATGTGAGGTAAAACAGCAGCTGTTATAGCATCCAGGTGAAGAGGTGGCTTCTATCCTCTCCAAGCTGATGCTGCATAACCATGTTCTCAGCTACCAACCGCATGGCACATAGAGGCAGCTATCCTCCCCACTGCGCCGGCGCACCCCGCACCCTTCACTGCTGCACTTTGGGGAGGGGGCGGACACCTCACCCAACATTTCTCCTACCTCATCCAAGCACTTTCGAGAGCATATGGCTGAAATTTCAGCAGGGCAAAAATGAGAAATCAGGTGCAAACAGTGCCATACCTGCTGTGACATGATGAGGAGGGGGCGACCACCCGCCCCACCCTGCTGCGCCTGCGCAGACTATTGCCTCTGCAGCAGCGGCCATCTTTGGGAAAGTGCACAATGGCGGTGACGCAAGATATTACCCTATTCCAATCCTGAGATAGCCTTTGAAAACTATATTATGATAAGTAAAAACAATGAAAAACAATGCCTCTGTGGCATCACCTCACACATCTGTCAGAAGATGCACAACACTAAATTGTGCACGCCATTTCCCTTTCTTACACGTTAGCCACCTAAGTGAAGAAATCATAAAGGAATAAAATAGAGAAGAAAACCAAACTAAATTTCTGTAACTAGCACTTCATTGTAGGGGCACAGCAGCTTAAGAAAGCAAAAAGCACAATCATAAAAATCAAAATGCACAACAGCCAAAGATCATGTGAAAATTAATGTTCCTTCAAATTCTCTACTTCTGTCTGCAACCATCCGTCCTCTCACCCCCTCCCCCTCCCCCTCCACACCAGAGGTCATTCTGCTGACCCACTCAGTCACTTCGGACACCCAGCAGGCCCTGCCATTACTGCCATACGCACCAACTCCCGCACTACCACTGCCACTGTGAGCACCCCAATGTCCCCCACTACATCCACCACCGCTTCCCCACTCTTCCCACTCACATCAGAAACCGTGGTGGCCTCAACAACAATATGGGCTCTCCAACTTACCCTCGAGCCCCCAGCCCTCCAATGGCCCTGCATTACCTGCTGAACTATAGCTGTACCATCTCCGTTACAAGCAAAATCAGACAGAATACTCCAGTGCCCCGTAGATACCTGCTGTACCCTCCCCCACCAACTTCACCTCGGCATTACCCCCTACCAGAACTACTCCGCGGTCACCCTGGCATAACCCCCAAACTGCACCAGGGTCCCCTCAGGCAACCGCCCAAACTATGTGGCATTGAATTCCTTCCCTAAAACCACGGTAGTCCCCTCAGTATATCCACTTCCATCCGTGCTACAGTAACCTCGCCCTATCCCGTAAGCTAAATCACTCGGTACTATGGACCAGCGCGGCATGGTCATCTCCACATACCGTCCCCGAAACTCAGAGGCACTGTATACCTTTCCTTCATGACGCTGAACGGTGAGCCCCACCCCTGGTCATGGACACCTCAGCGGACCCTCAGCGGTCCTCGGTCACCCTCAGTATTCCCCCACAAGACCGCGGGCAACCCACTGTAACTGCCTCGTAAATGAAAGGTAAAGGTTCATCCACGAAAGGAACTGTCGCGGCATTACAGATGAGAGGATGCGGCAAAATGCCGCACGACACCAAAGAACAGAAGAGATAATTCCAAGCCTCCAAAGGTGTCTATCTGGTTCTCCAAAACAAAGGGCTAAAGGCCCTGAAGTTCCAGTTTTGTACAGTACTCCATTTAGTAGACAACAAGTGAAAGTTCCCCAAGATAACAGAAGCCACCAAAACGGCTGACCTTGCTCGCTCCATCGCGTCGCTGACCGCTCCTCAGACCGAGGAGCCAGGCATCTCCAGGGGCCGCTCTGCTCTGCGCAAGACTGCCGCAGCGCAGATTTACCGCACCTCCGGTCGGCGCATGCGCACCAATTCCCCCCAGTGCTGCACATGCGTGTCTATTTGCCGCAATGCAGAGGGTCCCATGTTCTCAAACCAGAATGACCCGAGTGCATTGGTTATTGGACCCCAATAATCCACATCTCTGATGCCTTAACTGAAGGACTTCAAAAACCACAAACATCTAAAATTAATGAATCTGTCTGCCTATTTTTGTTTGTTTATTTATTTTAATTTTAAGATTATAATATTAGGTATTTCTGCTTTTTTAAATTATTTTTTAGCTGTTATTGGACACATGCCTTTATTTTATTTATTTTTATGTAGTGCTAAGAATGGAACCCAGTGCCTCGCACATGCTAGGCGGGTGCTCTACCGCTGAGCCACAACCCCAGCCCAGGTATTTCTGCTTTTTAAAAATAGGTGTAAAGCTGTGAAGAAATAATCCTTGGTTTCAAAGAAGCCTTTGCAGATGTCACAAGCCAAATAATCCTGACTTACAGTCTTTATCAGGTTTTACTCTATGCAGTACACAAAACTGCTTCAGAAAAGTTAAATTAACCAAAACCACAGTCAACACAAATATGCCAGATTCTTGAAATACTATCCAGAAGAAAATATTCCTCTCTCTAAAAAGATGCTATGTTGTTCAAATCTAGCAAACTATTCCCCCTTTTTGAATTAATATTTCTTTTGTAAACTGTCAAAATTATTCCCCAAAATCAGAATGTAAACTCTTTAATACTAGGGGCTGGGATTGTGGCTCAGTGATTCTCAGCACCATGTAAAAAATCAATAAAATAAAGGACTACTGACCGAGGCTAGGGTTGCAGCTCAGTGGTTGCACACTTGCCTCGGATGCATGGAGCACTGGGTTCAATACTCCGCACCACATAAATAAATAAAATAAATGTATTGTGTCCATCTACAACTAAAAATTTTTTAAAATATTTATTTATTTTTTCTAATTGCAGTTGGATACAATACCTTTATTCCATTCATTTATTTTTATGTAGTGCTGAGGATGGAACCCGGGGCCCCCGCGCATGCTAGGCAAGCTTTCTACTGCTGAGCCACAATTCATCCCAGCCTCACAACTTTAAAAAAAAAAAATTAAGTCTATTGACAACTAAAAACAGAATTTTTTTTAATTAAAAAGAAAAAAAAAAAAAAACCTCTTCAATACTATATGGAAGATCACTGGCTTCTCATTTGCACAAAATGACCGTACTTAAAGTCTAAAATATAATAGTTTTCCTTGCCTATTAAATTTGGGAACATTTAATTTTTTACCAAAAATCAGTGATAGATGTAGTGAAGGAAAATAAGCACCAATGAACAAATATAAATAAAGTTTTTTACATTAATAATATCCTTTCTGCAGACTAATATGTTTGTGTTCCTTGGGAAAGGACAATGATAAAGATTAGAAAGCTAAGGAAATAACCCTAAAGCTACATTTGCATAATGTTTTACATATCTTTGCCCTTTCTCAGTTGTCCATTTCAAAGAATTTAGGGTGAAAGGAGACTAATGGGGATTAAGTGGCTAAAATTCCTTCCCTACCCGAATAAAATGCTGCTGACTTCCTAGTGATCATAGAATCAAACAGGTGTGCACAGATTTTCCCATAATAAGCTATGTAATGGTAATTAGAAAACAGGCTAAATAACTTCACATATATTTAAGCAATAAAATACATTATTGACACTACCAATAATGACATATTTAGTTAAATTATATAAAATTGTCAATATTCAAATGTTTTTGATCTCTAAAATTTTGCAATTTCTACTATTTCAATTTTACTTATTTGTATAAAGCAATGTGGAAAACTCACTCTTGGAAATGAATAGCAAAATGAATTGTATAAGGTTTTATGTAATCATGTTTATTTGCACATGAAAAAAATTATCAAAGAATACATGCAATTATGGTCTAAGTAATGAAAATCATACCTTTGGACTTCTGCTCTTTTGATTCAAATTCTAGCCTTGATTCTTGAAAGCAACGTTAACTTGGGCAAGTTACTTAACTTTCTGTACATTGTTTTCCTTATCTGTAAAATTAGGGGGGAGGTACTTATATTACACAACATTTTGACAATTAGATAAGTTTACATGCATGTATATTTAGGTCAAGTTCCAGTACAGACTCCAAGGACAGCAGATGGTTGTTAAAGTTGCACCAATATTCCAGTAGTACTTTTGGGATGAGAAATGGAAACATTTGTTGGTATTCATTAATGTCTGATGTTATTATTAACTAATATCTTTCAATTATTCCATTTTTTCCAAAGAATACACATAACAACAAACTAAACTCTTAGGGGTTTGAGCTTAAGGGTCACTAAAACTGAAACTATTGTGGAGATTTTCAAAAACTAATCTGATACCTTGACTTACATTAAATACAAAAATTAATTCAAAATGGATCAGACCTAAAAAGGGCAAAATATAAATAACTCAGAAAGAAACCAAAATATACAATTGCATGACCTTGAATTAGGCAATGGCTTCTTAGAAATAACACCTAAAGCCAAGCAAGTAAAAATATAAATTGGATTTTACCATAGTTTTATAGTATTTAATCACCATTACACAGTTACATTTGCTTCAAGGGATAAGATTAAGAAAGTAAAAGGCAAAATAGGAGAAAATATTTGCCAATAATAAAACTGATAAGAGTAAGTATAGCTAGAGAATATGCAAAGTAAAGACGCCCCCCTTATTTTCTTTAATTGCCCAAATGATTTAAATAGATCATTCTAAAAAAAAAAAAGTATACCAATAGCCAATAAGCATATGAAAAGACACTCATTACCATTTGTCATTAGGGAAATACAAGTGAAAATTACAGTGAGAAGTCACTTAGGCAAATAATTTAAAAGATAATACAGGGACTGAGGAGGTAGCTTTGTTGGTAGAGCACACGGGAGACCCTGGGTTCAACCCTCAACTAAAAATCAAAAAAGACAATAAAGCTGAGTATGTAGCTCAGTGGTAGTGCATTTGCCTAACATGCATAAGGCTAAGTCAATAAGTGTTGAGAAGGAGATGGGGAAATTGAAAACCTCAAAGATGCTTTCAGGAATGTAAAACAGTGTGGGCACTTTGGAAAACAGTTGTAAATGCCCCAAAATATTAGCCATTAAGTTACCATGATCCCTACTCCTTAGTACCAAATAAAAAGAAAAAAAGAATCTAGGGGCTGGGGATATAGCTCAGTTGGTAGAGTGCTTGCCTCTCATTCCCCATGTCTTGGGTTCAATTCCCAGCACCACCAAAAAAAAAGAAACAACCTATGCAAAAACACAAATGTGAATTATCATAGCAGATTTATGAATAATAATCAAAAGTGGGAACAACTCAAATGTCCACCAACTGATAAAAGGATAAACAAAATATGGCATGTTATGTACATCCATATAATGGGACATTGCTCAGCCACAAGAATAAATGAAGTAGTGACTGAAAATATTGTGCTAAGTGAAAAAACAGACCCAAATGCCTACATATTATATGATTCCATTTCTATTAAGTGTTAAGAATATATGAATCCATATTGATAACAGATTAACGATTGTGGATAGATCAGGGAGCTGTGAATGTGCAGTGATTGCTAATGGTTGTAAGGTTTCTTTGGGGGATGAATTAGCTAGTAGGGACAGTTGGAAAATATTGTGCATACAGTAAAAGAAGCACTGACTTATGTAATTTTAAAGTGTGTATTTGGGGGTTGGGAACTTAGCTCAATGTAAACACTTACCTAGCAGGTACAAAGCCCTGAGTTCACTAACCAGCAGTACCAAAGGGGTGTGGGACACATTTTAGGCTATGTAAATTATAAATAAGCTTTTTAAAATCCTAATTGAGAAAGGTATTTGTAAACATGTAATTTCCAAAACAGTCTAGATCATCAAAATTCAAGTCTAAGAAATTGTCACAACCAAAAAGAATCAAGATACAAATATAAAATGCAATGTAACTTCCTGAATGGGAACCTAGAACAGAAAAAGAACATTCTAAACAAACTGAAGACATCTGAATAAAGTACAAAGTTCAGTTAATAATAAGGTTTCGATATTGTTAAATTAATTGTAATAATATACAAGAAGATTGTAAAAGGTAAATAGTGGGGGAAATGTGTGAGAGGCATATGGGTACTCTCTACTGTCTTGAAGTAATTCTGTAAATAGATGACTATTTTGAAATAAAAAGTTAAAAAGGAAAACAAAACAGAAACTGGGCATGGTGGTACATTTCTGTTTTTCTAGCAATTCAGGAGGCTCAGGCAGAAAGATTGCAACTTCGAGGCCAGACTCAGCAATTTACTGAAACCCTACTTCAGAATAAAAAATAAAAAGGACTGGGGATATAGCTCTATGAAAAAGAGATCCCAGATCATTCTTCTTCTTATTATTATTATTATTATATTTTAAGATATTAAGATTTGAGGAAGGATTCAATCTCAGCATCAAAAAAAAAAAAAAACAGAACAAAGGAAAAAAACATTGTGGACATGGGTTGGGAGGAAGAAGAACAAAAATGTACAGACAACAATGTTGGCATAATAATTCAGAGGGATTAAAATTCTCTTTAATAACAAAATTAAAGAATTCAGAAAAAGAAATTCATGATGATAAAGCTATAAAGCCTAAATAGTAGTGGATTCAGTGGTGCATGTCTAAGAAACCAGTTACCCAGGAAGCTAAAAGAGGAAGATTGCTAATTTGAGACCAGCCTTGATAATATAGTGAGATTGCATCTCAAAATTTATAAATAAATAAGTGAATAAATAAATAAGGCAGGGAATGTAGTTCAGTGTAGTAGAGTGTCCTTGGGTTCAATCTCCAGTATCTTAAAAAAAGGGGGGGGGGGTTGAAATCTGCTTCTACATGCTCTACCACTATCTTTTTCATTTATTTATTGTACAAGCATGTAATTTGTCTACTATGCACCAGATACTTTGCTCTTCTAGATATTTAACATTAATCCAAAAACAAACATGTGAATTAATTTTTATCTGTAACCCCCTCCCCCATTTGTTTTATGGGTTTTTTTGGTGATGGTGATAATTTGAACCTAGGGCCTCTCACACATGCTGTGCTAGAACTCTATCACTAAGGTACATCCCCATTCCCATTTTTTAAATTTCTTTCCTTTTTCCCTTCTTTCCCTTCTTCTTCTCCTTTCCCACCCCTACCCCCCACCCCCACCCCTGTACTGAAGATTAAACCCAGGGGTACTCAACTCCTGAGCTAATCCCCAGACCATTTTTAAATTTTATTTTGAGACAGGATCTTGCTAAATTCCCTAGGCTGGCCTAAAATGTGTGATTCCCCTGCATCAGTTTCCCAGATAGATGGGAATACAGGAATGCACCACCATGCCAGGCCCTTTTTTTCTTTTCTTTTTTTTTTTTTTTAACAAAGTATCAAACAGGCTCAGAGAGGTAAAGAACCATCCTAAAAGTCACACAGCGCCCTGATTTCTGTGTAATGTTTTTTCTTTTCTTTCTTTTTTTCTATTTTTACAGTCCTGGGGATTGAATGGAGGACTTTGCACATACTAGGCAAGGCTTCTACTACTGAGGTATATTCCCAGCCCCTGTTAAACTATTATTTATTTTGAAACAGGGTCTTTATAGGGAACACACAGATATGAGTGGTGGGAACATGAGATTAAGGAAATAATTCATAAAATGGGCCCACTGTGCAGATCCCACATGCTTTCTTTTCAAGAAGCAATTTACTGGGCTGGGGTTATGGCTCAGAAGAAGGGCACTTGCCTAGCACATATGAGGCCCTGGGTTTGATCCTCAGCACCACACATAAATAAATAAAATAAAGATATTGTGTTTGTCTACAACTAAAAAAATATTTAAAAAGAAGAAGGAGAATAAGAAGAAGAAGCAATTTATCACAGCCATGCCTGGTTTAAGTGAACAGGATATGTTACATTCCTCAGCAATCTACTTATCATCTGCAGGAGATCTGCAGGCCCGAAATAATGTCAATAAGAGGAACACAAGTAACACTGAAGGGGAGGACTTTTGTGACCTTTACACAGACCAGATCCTGAAATTTAGGAAGACAAGAATAATTCTGCTTAACCATAAAATCTGTAAGAACAGATTCCAATTAGAACTGGTCAGCATGGACCAAAATAACCTAAAGTAATCAGGGCACCAGGGACTTCAATGTCTTATGTTATCCTGCTGTCAGCCAAAAATAAAGAGGCAGACCTTGGTAGGACTCTCTGGAAACTTCCCTGGGATCCCCAGTTAAACTGAAGGGCAGTTGGGTGTGGTGGCTCATGCCTATAATCCCAGCACTTTGGGAAGCTAAGATAGGAGGATCTCAAGTTCAAAGCCAGCCTCAGCAAAGGCGAGGAGCTAAGCAACTCAATGAGACCCTGTCTCTAAATAAAATACAAAATAGGGCTGGGGACGTAGCTCAGGGGTTGAGTGCCCCTGAGTTCAATTCTTGGTACCAAAAAAACCCAAAAAACTGGAGGGCAGGAGAGGCATGCCTCTCCAAGAGGACTCATTATTTTGCTTCAGAGTATTCCCTTTTCCCCTTTCCAGTCCCTTCTAATGAACTCATGCCTCTTACTCTGTGTGACCCATCTGAAATCTTTTTGACTTGATCATAAGAACTGGGGTTTGAAGGGAGGCCTTCACACTGCCTCAGTTTCCCAGAAGTTCTCATCACTGTAACATTCTCCCTACATTGATCAGGCCGGCCTCAAATTTACCATATTTCTGCCTCAACCTCCTAAGTAGCTGGAATTACTGATGTGTACCACTATGCCCAGCTTAGTGCAGTGTCTCTTTACCACCACCCTATTGAAGGATTCTAGGTACTGTCACCCAAAAATATGGTTTCATAGGAACTCAGAAAAAGCAGATGCTGGAAGAAATACTCTGATATCTCACTGTTTAAAGTATGGACCCATCAGCAAGACAACTTGCTTCTATCCCTAGCTTGAGTTTTTATTAATGGAACTCATACCACAAAAGAAAAACTGAAATTTGTCAACATTCACAGGTAGTCTTGCCAGACATCATTGTCTTCCATATCAGTCCAATTTGATATTACAAAGGGAATCACTTAAAATCCATTATTTCCCATGGATCCAGTAGACTTGGACCCAGGCCACAGTAAGTTTCTCCAAGACTATTGAGTGCCTTAAAATCATTTAATATTCCCCTAAAAATTATCTACAGGGCTAGGATTGTGGCTCAGTGGTAGAGTGCTTGCCTAGCACATGCAAGGCCCCGGATTCGATCCTCAGCACCACATAAAAATAAATAAAATACAGATATCATGTCCAACTACAACTAAAAAATAAATATTAAAAAAAATCTACAACTCTCATTCTCCTCCTCCCCTGTACAGAGAGCATATATAAGCTTTTAAATCATTTTGAACTAATGAGTAATTATACTTTGTGATTTCTTCCATTAACATAATAAATTTGTTTATCTTTTACTCTATTTAATATGTCAATTATCAACTCATTCCAGTGAATCTTCTGAGAACACAGGGACTTTCCTCTTGTGCTTGAATTATACTGACTCTCTTCATTATCAATTTTGTTGCACAATGACTTTGTACAAATTCAAATATATAAATCTAAAGCCTAAGCATAAAGATGAGTGAAAAACTAAACAGGACACATAATATTGAGAACCAAAGCACAAGCACTGCCCCAATTGGCCTCTTTGTTCAAAGCACAGGGATATGAGTAGCTGACAGGTTCTATCTTTTTCCCTACAGGCACAATCTGTTGTAAAGGAAAGCAGTCAAGTGCAGCCTAACAAGAAAAGAAATCTTTGCTACAGACACTTTCCCCCAAACAGAGTGGCAGCTGGGGGAAGTATACTTTAAGAACAGCCTTCTTGGATAGTTCCAGGACTAGTTCAATAAAAGGCTGAGCAGAGGAATAAATTACCTTTTTCTGAGAATGTTCCATCTGAATTAGAAGCAATAACAACAACAACAAAAAGCTCTTCAATCACAGCCCCTACACATACTCTCACTCTATCTACATTTTGGTCAAGCAGTTATGCCAAATCCCATCTGCTGCCTGATATTTTTAACATGGTTCAAGGGCAGGATCAAAAGAAAACTTTAGTTGGGTTCCAACAACTTGGGAGGCTGAGGCAGGAGGATCTCAACTTCAAGACTAAGATGAGCTATTGAGCAAGATTCTGTCTCAAAATAAAATATAAAAAGGGCTGGGAGGGGGCTTATAAGCAGAATGTTCCTGGGTTCAATCCACAGTACAAATATAAAAATTAATTAATTAATTTTAAAAAGAAAAGTAAAGTTTATTTTGTAACACATGAAAAGTATATGAAGTTCACATTTCAATATCTATAAATAAGGTGTTACTGAAACTCAGCCATTCCCATTTGTTTACTTATTGTCTATGACTACAGCTGTTCAGTCAAGTAGTTACAACAGAAACCATATGGTCTCAAGGCTAAAAATATTTGCTATTTGGCTGCCACGGTAATTTTATGTGTCTACTTTACTAGGCCACATTCAACAGATATTTGGTTAATCACTGACCTGGATGTGTTATGCTGGTATGTTTTTAGATGGACTTAACATTTAAATCACTAGATTTTGAACTCTGTTTTCTGGCTCCCAGGAGGTAAAGTAGCTTCCATATCCCATGGCCTTCCACCATGATACTCTGCTACACTTTAGGCCCAGAGCCATGGTTAACTACTCTAAGTTGTTCTGGTCAGCTATTTTGGTTACAGAAATTAAAACTTAACAAAGGATTAAACACCTTATAGGAAGAGATATGAAAAGGTGAGAGAAAAAAATTTAAAAAAGAAAGGAAAAGAAAAGAAAAAAAAATGAAAAATAAAAAGAAAATCAATGAGATGGGATGAGAGAGTATGTGAGAAAGACAGAGAAGGGCAGAGGTGGGAACCAGACACAGTGAGTGTTGAATTCTTTTTTTATTATTCCATTATGTTGCTAATGTAATATTTGTTGAATTGTTTAAATTATACATAAAAAATTGAGAATTTTAAAACTAGCATATAAATAAGGCTTGTACATTTATTAGTTATTTGCATTGAAATATAACTTTCATTTGCAATCCATATTCAGCTAGTGGATGACTCCTAGCTCAGACAATTGAAGGACAAGAGGGGAAAGACTGACTAGAAAAAGAGAAAAAAAAATCAATCAATCAGTAAACTTAATAAGACAGATTACCCTTCATTAATGGGTTGGGTTTCATCTGCTAAATTGAAAAACTCAGGATAAAAAAAGAATAAACTCCCTCAGGAAGATGAAATTCTGTATCTAGACTGCTTTTGGTCTACAGCTGGAACATTAAATCTTCCTTGTCTCCAGACTGGCCTGTGATTTCAGATAGTCTCTATTATCACATGACTTGATTTCTTACCAAAGCAGGGAAAAAACCAAGACAGTGAGATAGAGAGATCATAGGTGCAGGGAGACTGACACTGAGTATAACCGCATCCTATTGGTTCTGTTTCTTTGAAGAACTCTTGACTAATACAGATTTGGGAGAGTGGCTTTAGAGGAACAAATCTTTCCTTTTTTTTCCTCTTAAAGTACTGGGGATTGAACCCATAATCTAATGCATGTTATGCAAGTACTTTGTTAGTGAGCTATATCTCAAGACTTTTTTTATTTTAACATAAGGTCTTGCTAAATTGCACATGCTGGCCTCAAATTTGGGATCCTCCTGCCTCAGCTGCCTGAGTGATTACAGGAGTGACCCACTACACTCAACTAAGATTAACAAACTTTTAGGGTGAATTTTCTGATTCGGTAATTTGTTTTGGGGTTTCTGGAATTGGTTCTCTAATCTGACAATATTTAAAGGCATTAATAACTATTTCCATTATTAAACACAAAACAAATAGTCTATGGGATAATGTGACACTAGAGACACTCCAAATCAACAGTCTGAGGCCTGCCTGGCAACTTAAGGTGACTCTGTCTCAAAATAAAATAAAGGACTAGAGTTGTAGCCCAGTGGTAGAGGGCTTTCCTAGTATATGGGAAGCTCTGGGTTCAATTACAAGTAACACACACACCCATACACCCATACACACACAGGCAAGGTTCATGATGAACATTTATATAATAAAAACAAACATTTGTTGTCAAACCAACAAGTATATCAAGATACACTTTTTTTGCACCTATTTTTTTTAAAGACAGAGTGGGGGGGGAGAGAGAAAGAGAATTTTAATATTTATTTTTTAGTTCTCGGCGGACACAGCATCTTTGTTTGTATGTGGTGCTGAGGATCAAACCCGGGCCGCACGCATGCCAGGCGAGTGCGCTACCGCTTAAGCCACATCCCCAGCCCCTGCACCTAATTTTTTTAGACAAAGTAGAGAAAGAAAAGGGTGAGCGCAGGGATTCAAATTTCCATATTGAGTGCTATATTAATGACTTGAAAAGCTAATTTTGAGTAGAGTAATTTTGTTTATTTATTTTGCTTTGAAGGATAAATGGCCAGATATGCTATCATATCTTAATTTATGGGTTATGGCCAATGGACTTGAAAGGAACATGTTTAGAAAATTGAAAACAAGGAGGTCTGGGAAAAAGATACATGAATAAGCCCATCTGCATCAGCAAAGAAAAAAAGAAGTGAAGATGTTTGTGTCTCATGTGAATGCCAGCCAAAGGGCAACCTCTGCAAAAGAGGATTTTAGTAATTGAGGAGATAGGATGGCCTATTCTGTGGATATCAGGCATTTTTCCTCAACAAACCTTGCCTTGCCTAATCAGCTCATGAAAAAGATGCCCATAATGCAATGGATAGAAGTTATGCATGGGATCAGCAACATGGGCTTCCATTCATCAAGGCCCATTAGGCCATAGTTACCATCTACTGCACTAGCACCAGAGACAGCGAGTTTCTGATATGTCACTATTTCACGGGTTAGATCAGCAAGGTCATTTAATTCAACCCAGGAAATAGTGCCTTATCAGGGACTCACTGTTAGCATGGGATGATAAAGGACCACTTCCATCACGATAGAGATATTAATTTGTTCTTATTAGAGTGGACATGTTCTGGATAAAAATTTGCCTTCCTTGCATACAATGTTTCTATTCAAATTATGAGTAGTGAATTTAAAGAATGCCTTATCAACCATCATGGTAACTATTATTTATTGAGACAACGTTTCATTAAATCACAGAGGCCTGTCTGGAAGTTGATGATCCTTGCCTCAGCCCCCTGAGTCACTGGGATTTCAGGTATAAGCCACCATGCTCAGCTGGTGAACACACAGTTGCAGCACCAGTTAGGTGCTAATACCTCTCAGGGTAAAAAGGTTCTACAGGAGAATGTATAGACTCCAAATAAGTGTCCAATTTATGGTGCTATTTCTTCCATCATCTGGATTAATAGGTCTAGAAAATATACGATGGAAAAGGAGTAGTACCTATTCACTATTACTCTAGTGATCCACAGAAAATTTAACTTCATGTCTACATGCACTTATGCTCTGCTGGCTTAAAAGTCTTAGTTATATCATGAGTAATATTTCCTCCAGTAGGAAAACAGTAATTCCACTGTTTTAAATTAAGATTATCATCTAAACTGGGTACAGTGGCCTGTACGTATAATCCCAGTGATTTGGGAGGCTGAGATAGGAGGATCGTAAGTTCAAGGTCAGCCTCAGCAAGTTAGCAAGACCCTCAAAAATTAGTGAGACCCTGACTCATAACAAAAAAACAAAAATAAAAAAATTTAAGGGCTGGGATTCTGGCTCACTGGTAGAGCACTTGCCTAGCATGTGTGAGGCACTGGGTTCAATTCTTAGCACCAACATATAAATAAATGAATAAATAAATGTCCATAACATCTAAAAAATTTTAAAAAATTTAAAAGGGCTGGGAATATACTTTAGTGGTAAGGCACCCCTCGGTTTAATTCCCAGTACAAACAAACAAACAACAACGACAAAAAACACTACCATCTAGCCACTTTAGGCTTTTCATGCCTCTGAATCAACAGGTAATTAAGGAAGTTTCCACACTAGATGGAGGAATTGATCCTGATTATCAAGAGGGGAAACTGAACTCCTACCTCATAAAGGAGGTAAGAAAGAATGTATGTAGAATGCCTCTTAGTATTATCAAGTCTTGTGACTAAAGTCAATGGAAAAACTTTAACAACCCAGTCAGGCATGGCAAATGGCCCAGACATTTCAAAAATTAAAGTTTAGGACACAGAGATGTAGCAGAATGGTAGAGTGTTTCCTTAGCATATGTAAGGTCCTGGGTCCTTTGGAGTTCAGTAAGTAGGTAAGTGAGAGAATAATACAAACATACCTACTTACATACATGCTTAAATAAATAAATAAATAAAATATTTCTGTAACCCCCCAGGTAAATAATTACTAATTGTTAAGGTGCTTGTTGAGGGCAAAGAAAATTCAAAATGGGTAGTAGAAGATAGTTACAAATACCAGCTGGACTACATGACAGTTACAAACATAAGGACTGCAATTGTCTTTAGTATTTCTACCTAATATTTAATTAGTAAGTTTCTTTTTCTTTTCTTTTAAATATATTTTTAGTTGTACTTGGACACAACGTCTTTATTTATTTTTATGTGGTGCTAAGGATCAAACCCAGTGCCTTATAGGCGCGAGGCAGGTGTTCTACCACTGAGCTACAGCCCCAACCCCTAATTAGTAAGTTTCTGTGTGTGTGTGTAAAATGCTTTTGTTTTCTTCCCTTTCTTATCCCCTTACTATTCAACATAATTTACATTATCTTCATCTTCATGTATTGTTAACTTTTTTTTTTTTTTTTTGCAGTACTAGGGATTGAACCCAGGGGCATTCTGCAGTCTGCACTGAGATACAACCTGATTCCTTTTTATTTTTTTATTTTGATACGATATTTTGCTAAATTTCCCAAACTGACCTTGAACTTGCAATCTCCCTGCCTTAACTTCCGGAATCACTGGGATTATAGGCATGTGCCACCACACCTGGTAGGTATTATTAACTTTAAATCATTGTATTTCAGTTATAGGATATCAAGGAAAAGAGTGATAAATGACCTTGAATGTTGGATAAGTATTCTCCCACTAAGCTATACCCATAGTCCTTAAAAAATATTCTAAAAAAATGCAAAAAATATAGACCAATGAAATAGAATAGAAACCCCAAAATTAAACTTTCACTTATATATTCAAATGATTTTCGACAAGGGTGCCAAGACCATTCAATGGGGAAAGGAAACAATTTAAGCACATAGTGTTGGGAAGACTTGATATCCACATGCAAAAGAATGAAGTTGAACTTTTTTTTCTTTTATCATATACAAAAGTTAACTCAAAGCTAGATAAATCTCTATGGACTCTGTTGGGCCACTACTTTAAAAAAAAAGTTGGGGAGAAGACAATGTATGTATGTATGTATGTATGTATTGAAATTCACATTGAACCCCATCAAAATATACAATTTTATGTTTGCATTGCCAGTTTGAAATAAATTAATTTATATAAAAAATAGATCAAAGACCTAAATGTAATAACTAAAACTATCAGTGTTTTGGAAAAGAAAGTTTTACAATATTGAATTTGGCAATTAGTTTTTAGATATGATACCAAAAACTAAGCAAAAAGAATAAAAGAGATTGGAGTATATATAAAAAAAAATTTTAAGCCAGGCATTGTCCTTCATCCTATGATCCCAATGACTCAGGAGGCTGAGGCAAGAGGCCAGCAAGTTTGAGCCCAGCCTGGGTAACCCAGCAAGACCCTGTCTCAAAATAAAAGGGAAAATAGGCTTTGGGATGTAGCTCAGTGGTAGAGATCCCCTGGATTCAATACCCAATACAACAAAAAAGAATTTAAAAACAAATAAATAAATATTAAAAATCTATGCAGCTAAGGACATGATTTACTAAGTGAAAAGCCCCACAGAATGGGAAAAAATATTTGTACATCATATATCTGATAATGAACTAATATCCAGAACATATACATACATATCAAACATATATTCTAAAATTCAAAAACCTTAAAAAACAAACAGCTCAGCTGGTGGCAGGCACCTGTAATCCCAGTGACTCCAGAGGCTGAGGCAATAGGATTGCAAGTTCAAACCCAGCCTTAGCAATTTAGTGAGGTCCTAAACAACTCAGGCAGACACTATCTCTAATAAAATATAAAAGGGCTTGGTAGTTAAGTGTTCCTGGTACCCAAAATAAACAAACAAAACTTTCCTGCTAGATGTGGCAGCCCATGCTTGCAGTTCCAGCTACTTGGGAGGCTGAAGCAGAAATTTTGTTTAAATCAGGAATTTGAGGCCAGCCAGGGCAACACAACAAGATCTGTGTCGCAAAAGAAAAACAAATGAACAAACAAACAAATAAAAATCTGATTAAAAAATGAGCGAAGGACTTGAATAGAGTTCTCCAAAAAAGATAAGAAAAAGGAATGGAAATAGTACATGAGAAGATGTTCAACATCACTATTTATTTTATAAATGAAAATTTGAAACCACAATGAGATTTTCATTTATATCCATTGAGATAGTTATTATTTTATATGTTTTATTCATTTTTAATTTTTTTGTCAGGGGGGTTTGAACCCAGGGATACTTTACCACTGAACTACATCCCCACCCCTTTTTTAAATTTTTTGTTTTGAGGCAGGGTCTCACTGCTTAGGGCTTCACTATATTTGGAAAAGAGTTCCAGAGATGGTTGTGATGTTTGCACAACAAGTTGCAAAACTTGAGCAATGGTAGTAGGAATGTAAAATGATGCATCCAGGATAAAAAACAATATGTTGTTTCCTCAAAAATTGTGTGTGTTTAATTACCTTGTGCTGTGTTTTATTAGATTCTTTGTCTATTTGGCATTCATTCATCATGGGGCCAATTAACTATCATTTTTCTTAATTTCTGCTTTCTTGATGGGATGCATTGGCATTTGAAGACCTTAGAAACCCTAGAAAACTGCTCCTCCCAAAGTTAGCTAATTTCTATTATTAATTCCTATTAACAACTGCCCTCTGATCATGTCTTTCATATGCAAACTGATCAATCCCAGTCACTTCATTATTTAACTCTCACAAGATAATACTTCCCCTCAATCTATCCAACTCAGGTACCACCTGAGACCATCCTAGTCATAGCCTACAATCATCCTGATTATGCAAACTACTCTGACGCACATTGACTCTCCCAGGGATTGCAAAAGGCAGTAGCCTACATTTTTCCTTCCACTCCTTTTTTGTCTCCTGACTGAAACCTGGTATGCCTCACTTGATGTGAAGTAATGTGTTGTGATGTGATGTGACATATCCACTTCTATGGGGAAAGGTTAAATAATAAAAATCTTCATTCTGTAACATTGGCCTGCTCATGTCATCACTCTTTTATAAATTAAGACTTGAGCACCGAACACCAGGAGTCAACAATTTCAATTCTGGGTATTTACCTAAAAGAAGAGAAAGCAAGACTTTCTCTTGCTTTCTCTATGTGATAATCTTTGCTCATATGTGATAATCACAGCTTTATCACATATGAGCAAAAATACTAGATTCATGAAAATGAAATATATTTAAATTAAAATGTTAACATAGTAAACATTCCCAAGAAATTATTTTGGTTCTAATTATTGATCTATAAAGTATTGATCAACTACATTTTTTATAAAAAATGAATTGTTGATAATTAAAAATAGGTAAAGGGTTAGGGTACAACTCAGTGGTAGAGCACCTGCCTAGTATGGCTGAGGACTTGAATCAATCTCCTGCATCACACACACACACACACACACACACACACACACACACACACACTTACTATCTCTGTAGTCCCCACTCTCCGGTTACAACCATTTCTTGTCCATGTATAAGGCTCTGGGTTTGATCTCTGGCAAAATCAGTATCTATCTCTCTCTCTCTCTTTATCTCTCTCTCCTGCTTTAAAATTTTTCTGATTGCATTTGCTCCAAATAGCAATACATTCTATGACATATTTTTAACATAAATTGAACATGTCATCTCCAATCACCAGTTCAGTCTTCTCTCACTTCCCTGCTTCTCACTTCTCACATTACACTTGAGACATGAAATACTTCCTATCCCCCGTGGTGGTCCCATTGTATCCAAGTCTCAGCTAAGACCCTTGCATTTAGCCTAGGATCTTTGTCCTTCTGATTTTAACTTGGATAGCATAACCTCCATGAACTTTCTAATGAAAAATCTGCAGAGAGATAGACCCCTTAACATAAAGTACATTCTATCTGTCAGCATTTCTATCTATATTTCAAATAAACCTGTAACAGTGGTCCACTTTATGCTTTGCATATAACCCTTGCTCTTCTGCCACCACAACTTATTTTTTAAATGAACGTGTTTCTTTCTCTTCCTCTCTCCCTGCTCCTCCCTAATCTTTCCCACTCCCTAATATCAGCAGAACAGGATTACCTTTCTTCCCCATTTTCCACAGATTTATCTGTCCCTTAGTACACACCCACCATAGGAACAAAGTAATCCAGACTTTGGAGATGGTACCAGAAGATCTCAGAAATGACTTTCTCCCAAATTAACAAGTGAATTATAATTCCAGACAGAGAACTTGTGGAATGTAGCCTTTGAATCTTTAAAAGCCCCCATTCCTGCTGATGGGCAGAATCACAGCCTTTGGGACAGGAGTCCCCTGTGTTTCTCCTTTGCTAGCAAAGCAATAAATCTTTTTTCTTTTACTCAAAATCATGTCCTCATTATTGGATTGGCATCAGGGACAAGAACCCAGCTTTCAGCACAAACCCATCTACTCAACTTTCACCATATTGAAACCTTTAAAATAAAAGGTTTTGTCACTCATTGCATGGTGGTACACACCTGTAATCCCAGCAACTCAGGAAGTA
This sequence comes from Marmota flaviventris, assembly GCF_047511675.1. Lineage (NCBI taxonomy): Eukaryota > Metazoa > Chordata > Mammalia > Rodentia > Sciuridae > Marmota > Marmota flaviventris. Next base: position 127,741,607 of record NC_092499.1, read on the forward strand.
GAGGCAGGTCAATATCAAATTTGAGTCAGCCTAGACAATTTAGGGAGACTGTCTCAAAATTAAAAGTATAAAAAAGTCTGGGCATTTAACTCAGTGATAAAGCTCCCTGGGACTCAATCCCCAGTACTGGAAAATACAATTTTGTCTTGTTAACCTGTGATCCCCTGTAACATACACATAAATAACACAGGCTTTCAACAAAATAATTGTTAAATTGAGCAAATCAGAAGTCAGTAACTTTTCCTGAAAAAAAGACCAATATTAAATATATTTTTACATTTAGAAGGCCACAGCTTGCAATTACTCAGCTTCACCACTGTAGTGTGAAAGCAACCATAAATAATATTTTAAAAAATGGGCATGATTATATTCCAATAAAACTTTATTTATGGACATTAAAATTTGAGTTTTGAATTTTAAATTATTTTCATGAAATAGTATTCTTCTTTCAGGTCTTTTCAACTATTTAAAAAACATAAAAATTATTATTATTAGCTAACAAGCAGTCCCAATTTGGACACAGGCTACACTTGATTGATTCCTGATATAGATAAATGTACATAGATTTAGACAAATTCAGTTCCTAAATTTATCTCTATGATTCCATTCATTTGGTTTTTGAAATTAGCCTGCAGACTTCCCCACATCTTATCAGAGAACTGGCCTGATGAAAATCCTTCATGCCATGCCCCTTTACTGTATGTTCATCTTTTTTTGGTGGGGAATAAAAAAATAATAAAATACCTGAATCCGGCTACTTATGAAGGGGAAAAAGGTTTAATCAAAACAATATGGTTCAGATTTTGGCAAGGATATGATGGCAATGGTGGGAGTGTGTTCATGAGGATGGGATCATTCTCAATACAGATCCAGACAGAAAGTGGATGGGGCTTGGCTCAGGCTTTTAAAACAATCTCACAAGAACTAACCAACTTCCCCGCTCTACCCAGAACATTAATTGTTTTGGACAGCAGTCTTCAATTGGCCCAGAAATTCCAAGCAGATCCTATTTCTTAAAGGTCCATTACCTCTCAATATTACCATCCTTAGGACCAAGTTTCCAATATAGGAACCTTTGAGGAATACCCAGACCAAAGCAGATCCTATACCTGTCTCATTCTTCTCTAGTCCTCCTTATATCTGTGAGTTAGGTCTCCTATACTTTTGACAGCCCCTCTGATGTGCTCAGGTCCCTTGTTTGTGAATATCCATCAAATCTTTCTACCTCCATAACAAAGGAGCCCCAACCCAGCCACTGTCTTCCCTAGAAGTCTCCCCTTGGCCACTTTCTTCTGGGCTCCTAAATATACCATACTTAGTTCACTGTCCTCTAACAGATATCAGAATTATCCAATCACTTGCAATATGTACTATACTATCTCCTCAAGGGCCATAAATTTTCTGCCAAAAATTGGCAAAAGGGCTGGCAAAAATGAACTTCTAATCAAAGTTATAGAATCAATGACTCTTACTGCTGGGAGAAACATTATAACTGACAAAGATTCTCTCCTTGATCAGGCTCCTCTGAGCCCCCTTCTCAATGAGAAGAGCTGAATAAAACACTAAAAGAGTTTCTAACAGCTCAAGCCTGACTTCCTAAATTCCTCTTCAGTCCTTTGCAAATGCTAATCTGAAAAAACTGAAGGATCTCAAATTTGTTTGTTCTAGCCAACACCTGAAGATTAGACCTTTGTCTCCTAGCCTGTGCAGGAGAGTAGGAATCTAACTTCTCTATAAACCCTTGAATGGGTCTTAGCAGTGAATGCCTGTAACCCCAGCAACTCAGGAGTCTGAGGCAGGAGGATGCCAGTTAGGATCCAGTCTTAGCAATTTATCAAGATCTTGTCTCAAAATAAAAAACTAAAAGGGGTGGGAATGTAGTTCAGTGGTAAAGTTCCCTGCATTTGTAGAGACATTTATAAATAACAAATATCACAGTTAGCAAACCCAGATGGGTTTCACATGAAACCCATGTGAAAGTAAAATCCATGCTTACTGCTTTTTGTAATTTTTCACGACTCTGACTCCACTGAGCCTCCATTCACTGGCCTTTCTTCCTACTCCTTCATTGTCCCTTTAAAATAACCAGTTACCTCTGTATTTATTAAAGTTGAATTCTGAATTCTGTTCATGCTAGAATCTCTTCCCTATTATAAATAGTTGTTACTGATTAAATCTTTAACTAGAAACCAGCTTTATCTTTAGACAAATTTTTAAAAATGCACAGAGCCATGAGTTCAATCCCGTCAAAAAATTCTTTAAAATCATAATGAAGGAAGAAAACAAAGGGAAATCTTTCAATATATATTAGCAACATTGCTAGAAAAGACAGGGTCTAAGGAGGGCTATATCACCACTAAGCCAAAAGTAAAAACCAGATGAAACAAAACCAATTGTGAAGTTTCTAGTAATAGAAGAATATAAGGGAAAAAGTAACATATAGCAATATATAAAACAGGTTTTTTAAAAATTTTGTTAAAGCTTGGTTCCAATTAGATAGAGAAACAATGTCTGGGGATAATAATATTCTGAGAATTTAAACTAGGGGCATAGACAAAATTAAATATATGCATGAGTAAAATATTCTTTATGCATTATGTAAAAAAATATAATTGTCCATCATATCATTCAAACTTTAAAACCAATACATTACTTATCCCATATTTACTCATAGACTCAATAACAGTGTAGATTAGTCTTAAACAAACAGGGTTTTATGCATTATCTTTGGACAAACTTATTACCACCTTTATTTTTCTTTCTCTTCCGTTTCTTCTCCTTCCCTCCTTCCTTTCTTCCCACCCCATTTTCTGTCTTTCTTGCTTTCTTTCTTTCATACTGGGAATTGAATCCAGGGTTGCTTAGCCACTGAGCTATATCCCTTTTCATTTTTGATTTTGAGACAGGGTTTCAAAGTTGCTTAGAGGCTTGCTAAGCTGTTGTGGTTAGCCTCAAACTTGTGATCTTCCTGTCACTGTGTCTAGTTGCTGGATTACAAGCATGTGATGCTGTGCCCAGGCTTTGTTCAATTTTATTTGAAAAATATGTACTGCCCTAGGCACTATGGCATGTGCTTACAGTCTAGCTACTTGGGAGGCTGAGGTCAGAGGACTGCTTGAGCCCAGGAGTTTGATACCAGCTTGAGCAACTTAGCAAGACACTGCCTCAAAAACAAAAATATGTTTTCTTCTATTGTAGAGACTGATGCTGACAGAAGAATCACAACAGTTAGCCTTCCCTCATGCTCTCCATTATCCAACAGGAACAAAAAAAGTTAGCTCTAACTTGGAAAAAGAAAAATGTACTTACGCCTTTAATAGAAAATGGTGTGGCAGTCCCCAGGGAGGGTTGACCTGGCCTTGGCCCTAGTCTGCTGTTGTCATGAGGTGACGGCCACTCGACAAGGTTCTTGTAGGTTTCTCTGAGTTTTCCAAGGGTGCTTAAGGGTCCAGGTGCCTGTGGGTATTCCCTATTCTCCTAGACTTAGCCCTTTTCACTTCCTGCTTGCATTTTCTTTGAAAAATTTTAAAGTTTAATTTTAAATCCACAATACCTGCGCATTGTGCTCCTCTGGTCTGGCAATCAGCAAGACGTAAGAGGAACACCAGAGATGGGGGGAAGGGTGGAGGGAAGGAGACATGGATATACAGACTCACTGAGTGAGAAAATTTTTAATACAGAAGGAGATCATACAAATAGAAAATGGGAAAAGGCAAAGAAAAACCCTATGGGGTGGCTGGGTATGGTGGTACATCCCTGTAATCCCGGCAACTCAGAAGGCTGAAGTAGGAAGATGGCAAGTTCAAAGCCAGTCTTGGCAACTTAGGGAGACTCTGTCTCAAAATAAAATATGAAAAAAAAAAACATGGGCTGGAGATAATGTAGTTTAGTACTGCAAACAAGCAAACAAACAACAATGAAAACTCCAGACCTTATGGAGTGAATTGGGTGAAAATATCATAAACATATGAAAAGTATATACATAAAATGCATATGATATATATATATATATGTATATATATATATGCATATATGCATATATACATATTTTGCATCTGAAAGGACTAAAACATCAGTAGCACAAAGACCTTGGTTTCTAAACATCTTTTCCATTATATGGAATCAAGGTCTTTGGGGAAATATGGGTGAGCCCATAGCTGGGACAGGAGACTACGATCTTGGAATGTGCCCTTGTGTCAGAACCTAAAGAAGCATTATAAATTATGATAATATGTCAAAGGACACAAGAGCTCCCTTTTGTCAAATTAGGGGAAATTTGAACATAAACATATAGAAAGTAAGATTATAGTTTATTGAATAAAATAAGTATTCATGAGTCCATACTGATGTAAATGGATAGGAAAATGAAGGAATGAATGAGAGAACAAAAGAGAGACAGAAAGTAGCAGAGAGAAACAAATGGATAAGAGAAGCAGGAAAAAAAGAGGGACAAAGAAACAAGAGACGGACATTGGGTATGTGGAAGAAGGGCAGATTTTTTTGTTGTTGTTGTTTAGAATGTCAACTAATAAATACTAAAGGAATGATGTACAGCCATGTACTACACAATATTTCCATTAATGACCAACCCACATATAGAGGTCCCATAATATTATACTACTACTGAAAAATTCCAACTACCTAGTGATGTTGCACCTCTGATAATGTCACAGTGCAACATGTTACTTATGTATTTGTACTAATAATAGAATAAACATACCATACCGATAGTCAAATAAACATACAGTGCATACGATTTTGGACATTTCATAATAGTTGATAATGATAATAAGCAACTAAAAAAATTTGTCCATGTATTTACCTTACTATTAGAGTGTATCCTCCTACTTATTATTTTTATTTTTTTAAATTTTTGGTATTGAGGATTGAACCCCGGGGGGAGGGTTGGCTTTTCCAATGACCTACATTCCTAATCCTAATTATTTTGAGATAGGTCTTGCTAAGTTACTGAGTGTTTTGCTAAGTTACTAATGCTGATCTCAAACTTGCAATCCTCCTGCCTCAGCCTCCCAAGTAGCTGGGATTACAGGCATATGCCACCATACCCTTTTTATCTCTCCTACTTATAAAAAGAATTTACAGTAAAATAGTGTTCCATGTTGGTCCAGCTAGTAGTCATATATCTCATGTTTAATAAGTGACTTGATTGGATCATTTCCTCCTGTGCTTCATTTAATATCTTGTTTTGTTCACCACAGCCTTATAAGCAACAGGCTATTATAGATACAACAGCTCATTTTATACATAGGTATACTTATATACTACATTCATTCATGCATACATATAGGTAATGTGTGTATGTCCTGTATATAACATATATGTAAACACATACACACACATATATATACATACATACACACAAATATACCTATAACCTATATGAATAGCAGGCTATGTCACCTAGGTTTGTCTATATATACTCTAATATTCACACAATGATGATGTTCCTGTTACAAGTGACATGCAACTGTAGTTACCAGACATCATTTTGGGGATGATTATAGTAAAAATTTTGTTCCGCTGACCAAAAAGGCATCACTTAAATCCAGTCTCTGTGTGTGTATATTTGTATATATATATGTGTGTGTGTGTGTGTGTGTGTGTGTGTGTGTGTGTGTGTGTGTGTGTTTTACTGGGGATTAAACCCAAGAGCACTCTACACTGAAATATATCCCCAGCCCTTTATATTTATATCAGAACCTCCCTAAATTGCTGAGGCTAGTCTTGAATTTATGATCCTCCTGTCTCAGCCTCCAAATCACTGGGATTACAAGCATGTATCCTATGGGAGGCTTAAATCCAGTCTTGAGGACAGTTCAGACAGACTCAAACTGAAGACATTCTATAAAATACATGGCTAGAGCACTTAAAAATTACTAACAACATGAAAGGCAATGGAAAGTCGAGGAACCAATACAGATTAAAGATTATTTTGTTCTCTTGAAAAAAGTTCTGGAGGCTGAGCAAGCCTGTAATCCAAACAGCTTGGGAGGCTGAAGCAGGACGATGGCAAGTTTGAAGCCAGCCTCAGTAACAGTGAAGCAATAAGCAACTCAGTGAGACAGTAAATAAAATATAAAATGGTCTGAGGATATGGCTCAGTGGTTAAGTGTCCCTGGGTTCAATTCCTGGTATAAAAAAAAAGAAAGGTATGGAATCATGATGCTATTTATTGTCTTAAATATGAATTTTTGCTTGTTTCAGTCACATCCCTAGCACCTGTCCTTCCCTCCTTCCTACACTTTTTTTTTTCATTTTGAGACAGGGTCTCACCATGTTGCCAAGGCAATCCTCAAACTTTTAATCCTCCTGACCCAGAATTCCCAGTCACTGGGCTGGGGTTGTAGCTGAGTGGTGGAGTGCTTGCTTGCTTAGAACATGTAAGGCCCTGGGTTCAATCCTTAGCACCACGTAAAGATAGATAAATAAAATAAAGGTATTGTGTCCATCTACAACTAAAAAAAAAAAAGAATTCCAAGTTATTGAGAATAGAACCATGTACCACACCTGGTTTAAATAAAATACTTATCAGGAAAATGGAGAACATTATTGGATTCTGGGTGCAGTGGTGTATGCCTGTAATCCTAGCTACTCCAGAGGCTAAAGCAGGAGGATTACAACTGTGAGGATGGCCTAAGCAACAGAGTAAGAACATGTCTTCAAATAAAACTTTAAAAAGAGCTGGGGAATGTAGCTCAGTGGTAGAGTGCTTGCCTAGTATATGTAAGGGCCTTGGTTTGATCCCCAGAATTGAAAGAAGAAAAAAATAATGTTGTTGGTGCAGATGAATAAATTGAATTATGATCTTTAGATTAAAAAAAAAAAAAAGGTTGTGAACACCCAGTATGGTGGCATAGACCTGTAATCCCAGAGGCTTGGGAGGATGAGGCAGGAGGATGGCAAGTTCTACGTCAGCCTCAGCAACAGTGAGGCAATAAGCAACTCAGTGAGACACTGTCTCTAAATAAAATTCAGAAAAGGGCTGGGCATGTTGCTCAGTGGTCCAGTGCACCTGAGTTCAATCCCTGGTACCAACTCCCAACCCCCCACCAAAAAAATGTTACGGAAAGGCTGGTGTTGTGGCTCAGTGGTAGAACGCTTGCCTAGCCTGTGTGAGGCACCGAATTCCATTTTTAGCACCACATATAAATAAATAAAATAAAGGTCCATCGACAACTAAAATTTTTTTTTAAAAGTTATGAATGTTAAATTTCCTAAATTAATTGCTGTACTATGGTTATCTAAATTTTTATCCCTGTTATTAGGAAATAACATGAAGGGCAAGATATATGCAAACTTCTCTCAAATTATTCAGAATCCAACAACAGCAACAAAAGAAAAGTTGACAGAAGAACAGAAGAGAGAGGAAGAAAGAAAATAGAGAACCAGAGAGAAAGAATAAGAGGGAGTAGGAAGGGGATCAGGAGGAAGAAAAATTGATAAATTAATGTGAGAAAATATGAAAACAAGTGAATCTGAGTAAAGGATAAATGTGATTTCTTTTTAATATTCTTGGAAGTTCTTTAAATGTAAATTTGCTTCAAATGAAAATTTAAATAAAATAGCATAGACACAATTATTTGCTTATAAGTAAAACAAAACAAAAAAATAAACAGAACCTCAAGAACAATGATACCAAATTTGTCTCTGCCTGAGGTGGGGTGGCAGTGTATGAGGAAACAGTGATCTAAGTAAAGTGCCTATATATTTTATTTTCCATACCTGCAAACTTCTTAAAGAAAGATTCAGAATTACACCATGATACACTGCATCTATTCTAGGCAAATGGGGATTTGTGCCATTGAGAGTGGAAAGCAAACTTTTTTTTAAATTTTTTTTAGTTGTATATAGACACAATACCTTTATTTTATTTGTTTATTTTTATGTGGTGCCAGGGATCGAACTCAGTGTCTCATGCATGCTAGTCAAGCGCTCTGCTACTGAGCCACAACTCCAGTCCCCAGACTTTTTACTACATGTCATTTATGTGCTTTGCTTTTTAAACTAGATGAACATATTCATTATTCAAATACACTAATAAAAATTAGCATGCATAATTAAGGAAGCACCTAAATTTTAATAAATATAATGAACACTAGAAACTGTAAACATTATTGGAATAGCCTCACAATCAAATATAAAGTAGCTATTTAAGATTGAGGAGGTCTATTCCATGAGTATTACCAAAAGCATAAAGCTAAATATCTATAATTGTTTCAGATCCAGCCTTTTTTCATCAGCTCTACTGAATTGAGCCACCATTATTTTCACCTCAACTATAGCCTTCAGCCCCTACCCTTCCTCTAAATGCTTTGTTATAATTAATTTTAAAAGGATCTCCATCCCCTAAAAGACATTAATTCAGAAAGGAAGGATCCAATTAAGTAGTTTTGAAACTTTCACAGAGTAAGATATTGGCAAAATAGGAAAACAAGAAAAAGGGCATGGAGCCAGAAAAGTGTGGAGAGAGAACTGTGCAACTGGCGATAGCAATCATACTTTTGAGAATCAAAGAACTTCAAAGAAGCATGTAGATACTTCTTCTGTGATTGACATACAACATTGGAAATGTCCTTTGTCCCAGGGGTCCTTTATAAACTAATAATCTATACATTTACCATGCACTTGTAGGCATCAGTAAAAAGAAAAAATAATGCTGGAAATTTAGCCTTTCTTGATTCAAACCTGAATAACTTCAGTATGAGCCTTCACACATTATTCTATTTAATTTGACAAAGAAAATAAGCATATGAATTTTATTCTTAGTATTTTCACAGTCCAATGCAGTTGGAAATAGTTTAAGGGAATTTGAATTTAAGTAGCCAAAAAATCACCACAGCTAAACCAAAGGACTCGTCTTTCATCTCCACCCAAATCTTCTGTCAGATAAGCAGGTGTTTTTCAATAATCCTTGCTTATTAGTTTTCACATTGCTAACTTTAAGTCTCCTCTGCCAAGGAGAAGCTCAACTAGTGTTGGTTGGGGCCAGGGGGTACTTCTCTTTTTCTTCTGTCCAAGATTTCCCATTAAAATAAAGGTGGTTGCTGAGGAATTTTTTTTTCCATTTAATATAAAAAATTAAAAATATAAACATAAATTGAAAACACAAAAATGATCTAATCCTAAATTTACACAATGAAACCCACCAGCTGAGAAGAGGCCAGTGATCTTCTCAAGGAAAAAAATTCCCTTACCTCTTCATAGGTAACCCCTGTCCTGACTTTTTACATAACTTACTTCTGAATGTCACAGAGATGAAATTGTAACAAAATTTTTTCCTAGATTATTATACTCAACATTATATTTGTAAAATTCATCAAGGTCTTTACATATAGGTAGAGTTTGTTAAATTTTTATTGTATACTTGGAATCCACTGGATACATATACTAAAATTTACTTACTCCTTCTGGATTATTTATGGGTTTTGCTATTAAAAATAATGTTGTTAGGCTGGGGTTGCAGCTCAGTAGTTGAGTGCTTGCCTCACATGTGTGAGGTACTGGTTTTGATCCTCAGCACCACATAAACATAAATAAATAAAATAAAGCTAAAAAGTGAACATTTTATTTTATTTGGTACTGCAGATTGAACCCAGGGTTGCTCAACACCAAACCACATCCCCAGCCCTTTTCATATTTAAAAATGAACATTTTAAAAAATAATGTTGCTATGAAGATTTAAATACATAGATTTTCATGAACTGAGCATTTAATATTCTATAGTCTATACTGCAGAGCTGAATGGCAGGTGCCTAAGGTACACCATATGTTTTTGTAAGAAATAGTACAAATTTTTCCAAAGTAATTATTTTTGTTAACACTCTCATAAGCACTTTTTGAATTACAGAATTATTTCCACTCTTCCAGGTACAGACTATTGAGAGATGTGAACTTATATAAATCAGGATACATGAATTTAGCTACTTTTAGCAGAAGAGTTTTGAAAACTTCAAACTAGACAAAACCCAACTATGAGGCATAGAAGAGATTCACCTACTATGGGATAAATATATGGTATAACTATATTTAAGGTGTGAGTGTACATATGCTGATACTCACACATATATACTGTATATACGTATGTAGTAAAATATATATGTATGGTGATAGAACACTTTCTGCAATGAAAATAAACTGAATTTTTACATATCAGAGTTAAATATGAAAATATAATATTTTATCATATGTCAAAAAGAACATTCCATGGAAAACAAGAACAGTGGCTGATACAGAATAAGTACTCAAAAGATGCTGAACAATACTGGGAACATTTACATTGTCTGCCATATTCAATCTTTTACAATCTTGGACTGTGCTCAACCAAGCAGTATCACAGTGAATTGTCCTACATGTCTATGCCCTCCTACTCTCCAGCACTGACCATGTGACTGGCAAATGCAAAGCAAGAAACAAGCCCTGCACCTCAGAAATTTATGAGAGGCCCAGGCTGAACATAAGGTAATTTACTAAACCGTAGGCTGCTTGCTGCCCTTGGTATTCAGCTTTTCTCTCTGGTTGGACCCCTTGAACCACAGGATGATTTAAACAAACTGATCCTGCTGTTTGCCTGGATTAAACCCAACCCCATGCTGCATTTTCATCGCATTCTTTTACCTGGTAAATAGCTGATTTCTCCTTGAATTAAAGGAAGGATGATTCTGCCTGAACAGACAGCCATGCTTCAGGTGCTACTCTGCAGGAACACTTCCTTGAGGGGAAATCCTTAATGATTCTGTTTATCAGGCAATAGCATGCACCTGCATCCTCACAAAGTCCCTCCGTGAATCTCTGAAAAATTCTGCTCACCTGCTTAAATGTCAATTTTCTTATATATATGCCTGTATGGTTAGTCTTCACAAAGATGAAGATGTATTAAGATGAACCTCTCAAAAGAAACTTGGGTAGAGGGCTGGGGTTGTAGCTCAGCGGTAGATCGCTTAGCTAACACATGTGAGGCCTTGGGTTTGATCCTCAGCATAGCATAAGAATGAATGAATGAACGAATAAATAAATAAATAAATAAATAAAATAAAATAAAGGCATTGTGTCCAACCACACCTAAAAAAATATTTAAAAAAAAACCTTGGGTAACCAGAATATTGTGGCAATCTTTGGTTCTAAGCCACTTTCAGAATTTGTATCTCCACCAGACAAATCATGGAAAGTACTTGACTCATCAGTTAGCTATTCAGAGGTGGTGGGAGAAAAATAGAATACATCTAGGAAAAATTTCTTATTTTGTTTTATTTTGCAGTGTTGGAGATTGAACTTAGGGCTTTGTGCATGCTAGGCATGTGCTCCACTAAGCTATATCACCAGGCCAAGGATATTCTCTTTAACTCCTTTTCTATTTGGAAAGGTAGCACAGTTGAATAATTCTCCATAACAAATCTTAAAAGGCAACTGACTTAGAACAAAAAGCATTATTCATCCAAATTCTTTCTGAGCTGAGCTTTGCTACTGATACTTGAGATTTGGGAGGCAATCTAGACCATGGATTATGAAACTATAATGAACATATGAATCATTATGAATTCTAGGTTTGTGGTTAAGTTTATGACTCTAACTCACTTCCCTAGTCCAACCCCCAGCCCTTGAGGTAGTCTGTGTAAAGCATTCATTCACATACTGAAACTGGAATTCAGCTCTTATCTCTCCTCAGATTTGGTACACTTTAGGGGTTTTCTCTACTTGAGGTGAAAGAGATCTGACCAGTCTCTCATGATGTTCCTCAGATCAATCCCAACACGTGTTAGAAATGCAGATAATCAGGCCACAAACCAAGACTTTGTGAATTAGAACCCATAGGTTGGAGGTGGCACTCAGTGTTTTAACAAGCCCCCAGGCGATGCTAATGTACCTGCAAGTGGGAAAACAATTGTGTTTGCCAGAAAATAGAGTCAAGCAGAATGTTGGAGAAGAGCTAATATCCAAAAAGAGGCAAAGGGTTGAATTCTGGAATTATAAATAAAATTATAACAGCTTGCACAGTATGAAAAATGATTCTGGTTAAAAGTTTTAAAAGCATCTATAACAGAGGAGGTCGCAGACTAGACCATACATGTAAATAGAGGGTAAAGAGGAAGATGCTAGAGATACTTAACATTTGTATTTACAGAAGGGAAAGTTAACTTCAGTGCCTGGTGAAAGGGACAGCAAACCCTGTGGAGAAAATTCTGGAGGATCATATTTACTTTTGACTTGCAAATTCTATTCTTATATGCTGAAGTCAAGAATCACAGAGAAAAAAAATATATATATATATTAACTCATTCAAAAGATGAATATATAAATATAGAATTCATGTAAAATGTGCTTTGTGTTCCTTGGAAAGGGGATGGGGGCATAGAACATTGTATAAAAACCTGAATTCCTGGGCTGGTGTTAGAGTGTTTGCCTAGCATGCACAAGGCTGTATTTGGTCTCCAGTACTACATAAAATAATAATAATAATCCTCACACTGACAAAGATTCTAGGCTTAATCAAATTTTAATCAGGATCTGGAACCTTTCCCAAGGACCATCTGCAGACTGCCTTATAAAATCCAGTTTTAGAAACAGCCTTGCTAACTCAGTTTAGCAAGACACCCCCACCTGGATATCTGATTAGGTTTCTCATCCTCCACCCCCAGAAAGTGATATCTGATACCCATTACCACTTAGTAATTTTCCAGCCACTGACTTCCATCTGCTTCTCAGCTATAAATTCCTTCTTGCCTGTTCTGTATTCTGAGTTAAGCCCAATTTCTCTCCCCCACAGAAAGACTGTTGTAGTGGTCTCTTTACCTATTCCAACCAGCTTTGCCAGGCTTTAAAAAAAAATCAGTGAATAATTTTTAAATTACACACACACACACACACACACACACACACACACACACACACACCAGAATCCAAACAGCTATATGACGATAGGTTAAGCAAAGCCCATATAATCAGATGAAACATGTTGCACTTTGGAAAACAGGCTCTAAAAATCCCTTGTTTCTGGTCTCTGTCATTAAAGATAATCTGTAGAAAAGTGATAGATTGGTGGGATCACAAGCAAATATTTGTATCTTTAAAACTTGTATTAATAATGTATATTAGCAAGAACAGATGCAAATTCGTGTTTTAAAATGCGACACCCTAAACATGAAAACGAAAGAACAAGAGGAAAATATAAATAAAACGTCCGTCTCCAATAACCACGAAAACACAGAAATCGAAAGTGACGTCAACCCACGCCCCGCCCGGCTGTGAAGACCCAAGAAAATTCGGTCTCGGCGGGCCACCATTATCTCCAACCTGTACGTCACCTTCCCAGAGTGCGCCGAGGCTAAGACGGTTGCGCCTGATGATGGCGTATTTCCTGTTGGCGGCTCTCCCCGCGAGAGCTTTAATAACTCTGCGCTGAGCCAGCGCCTTAGAGGCTTGGTGGATGCGGAACTTGCAATGAAACCTCAGTAGTAGCGGTTTTCAAAACAGGTTGCGCTGGCCAGAAAGAAAAAAGAAAAAAAAAAAAAAAAAAAAAAATATATATATATATATATATATATATATATGTAATAATTTTCTTAAATTCATCTTCTCAGGGTGGTCCAAGAGTAGGAGTTTTAAAAAATTAAGACAGCATAAGATATACCAAAAAGCATATATCCTTTTGAGAAATATTTGATCCAGAAAGAATTGAATCATTGCTGGGGGTGGGAGATGTATGTTACAGATTTCAAAACAAAGTTTTCTTTAGCTTAATTATATTCCTACTTTGACGAAAACAGGACCATCAAAAATTTGTTCTTTGATTATTATTTCAAACTTGACACATACTATGTTCTTTAAAGACACTGGCTGCTGCTATGTGATTTAATTCTAATTAAATTATGTAGTCTACAAATAACAGTGTGAAACGCAAAAAAAAAAAAAAAAAAAAAAAAAAAGCGGTTCCCCCCCCCTTTCTTCTTTTATTTATTTATTTATGGTCATATTGGGTATTGAACCCAGGCCCTCACACTGATAAGTGATTTACCACGGAGCTACACCTGCAGCCCTCATCAATTTCTTTCTCCCTACTTCTTTCCTTCCTTCCTTCGCTCCATCCCTCTCTCCCTCCCTCTCTGTCTTCTTCTTCTTTTTTTTTTTTTTTTTGGTGCTGAGAATTTACCCCAAGGTCCTTTACCATTGATTACATCCCCAGTCCTTTTTATTTATTTATTTTGAGGCAGGGTCTTACTAAGTTGCTGAGGGTCTTGCTAGATTGCTGAGGCTAGCCTGGAACTTGCCATACTTCTGCCTCAACCTCCCTTGTTGCTGGGATTATGGGTGTGTGCCATCACACCCACTCATCAAGGCATTTCTTTTTTTTTTAAATATTTACTTTTTAGATGTAGGTGGACACAATATCTTTATTTTATTTTTATGTGGTGCTGAGTATGGAACCCAGTGCCTCATACATGCTAAGCAAGCACTCTACCTCTGAGCCATATCCTCAGGCATTTCTTAAGTGTAAATTTGCATAGAAAGAAATCAAAATGTAGATGTTGCAAAGTGTGACTACAATAATCAGAAGGCTGTGGTACATTTTCATTTCCAAACTTTTAAATTCTTTGAGTTTGTAATAGCACATATTTCTCCTTAAAATCAATATGAAAAAGGTATGTGTATGTATGCATGTTATATATGTATATAACTCTGGAACTAGCTGACTGTCATTTCTAAATTTGTCACAAAGCTTTTTATGTTTTTTGAATTGGTCTCTCAAATTTTTAAAAATATTTTTATTAGTTGTTGATGAATTTTTAAATTTTTTAAAAATTTATTTATTGGTATGTGGTGCTGAGAACCCAGTGCCTCATACATGCTAAGCAAGTGCCCTATCACTGAGCCACAACCCCACCCCTCTCAAATGTTTTATAGTCCCAATAGTCTTTGATTTAAAAAGTTAATTTCCAGGGCTAGAGTTATAACTCAGTAGTAGACTCTGTGCTTAGCAGGTTTTGATGCCTTGGGTTTGATCCCCAGTAAAAAACACACAGATACACACCACATTAAATTCCAAACCAAAAATGGGGACTTCATAAATTTGGGAGGAATTTGTAATACCAACTGGCTTATGCTGTGTGTATGATGCAACAGATATAAGTTTCTTCTATATTTTTTGAATATTTAATAAAAACCAAAAGGAGAGCAACATTGGGAAACTATCAATCGGACAATAACATTAGCAAAGGGTGACAAATTCTTTGGTTGATTAAAATTTATTTAGGCTTTTTTTATGGTTCTGGGGATTGAATTTCGGGTCTCCCATATGCTAAGCATGCACTTTTCTATTGAGCTGCATCCCAAACTTCTAGTCAGACATCTGAATCTTCTCCCTGGTCCATTTGTATATTTCTTTGTAAAAATCTAGTTTTAGCAAAAACTCTCATAAGTCAGTTCAGTAATAAACCTCCCTCTCCACCCTTTTTTACTAATCACCCTTTATTATTAATCAGTGTATTGTCAGTTTTCTTATCCTCCTTCATTCCCCATATGATATTTTATCACTCTGTATTCAGCTATCCTTTTACATGAGATTAGCCAGTAGCCATCTTACCCTTGATGTTTCTTCTTACTGATTTTTCCATCCACTGATTCCCTCCCCTGCTTCTTAGATATAAATTCCCACTTGCCTGTGCTATATTCTGAATTGCGCCATATCTCTATTCCCTACTGCACAATTACATTACAGTGGTCTCTATTATTTATCACAGTGTGCCTAAAATATAGTATTTTTTTTTCTTTCACAGTTTTTTTTTTTGGTGTGTGTGTGTGTGTGTGTGTGTGTGTGTGTGCTGAGGATTAAACCCAGGGCCTTGTGCATGCAAGGCAAGTACACTACCAACTGAGTTATATCCCCAGCCCTTCTTTCACAGTTTTGATGCTACAGTTTGTATAGGATCAAATTCATCATGGGAATCTAGACCTGTCACCCAGGACCTTAAGTATACACATTTGAAGGATATGGGGTGGATTGTGCCACTGGAATGAATTGGTGTTCTTTTTTCTCTAAGGCAGGAAGCTACTACCACTACCCTAGACCTGACCCCACTATCCTTTTAGTTGATGGGCCTTGGCAGAGACATTGACAGTGGACAAGCAATGCCTCTGTTATACACATAGGCACTGCAGTGACACTAGTATAGCGGGACTATAGGAAGCAACTATTAACAAACAAAGAGTACCACATTCTGGCTGTGGTCATCATTCTGATACGTGTGGGATGGCTTTGTATGGATCACTTTTACAGTTCTCCGAGGTCTATTGTAAGCAGTGTAATCACTATAATGAGAACAGGTAAACAAAACCAGGGTCCTAGCATGCTTTCCAATTCTTCAATACCAGTACACCATTCATGACATAGGTTGTTTTGCCATTGATGGGTCTCAAATTCATCATGGTAACATACAGGACTACTTTAAATGTAAACTAGTGGCTCTGTATACTAATATCATTTGGCCCTGGCTTTCCACATACATCAGAATCTCTGACACAATCCCTGTTCCCCTCAACCTGGAGGGACTGTCTGAGTAGGTCTGATTTTCTTGATGGGATTTTTTCTGACTGTATTGATGACTTCAGGGGTTTCTTTTATGACTTATTTTTTTCTGGTACCAAGGATTGAATCCAGAGGCACTGAACCACTGAGGAACATCCTCAGTTCTTTTTACTTTGAGGCAAGAGGCATAGGACCTCTGTAAATGGCTGAGACTGGCCTCAGCCTTCTGAGTCACTGGGATTACAGGTGTGTGTCATCACGCCTAGCAAGTTCTATTAATTTCTGAAGGGTGAAAACCTTCATGATTTTGAACAATGCCAACCATGGTTTGAAGGCCTTGAAACAGCTGTCCTGAGGAAAGTAGTCCTATAGATATGCTTTAGGAGCATGTTAGTTTGTTCACTGCATAGGAGGCGCTCTTTTAAAAACTTAAAAATGTTTTGTATATATTCCAGACCAAGAATTGAAATTAATCCATCATTTACAAAAGCAAGTACAGTTGATCAACCACACAGAGGATGACTAAAAATAAACTAGATATAGAAAGACAGATGCTTCATGATTTCATGTTTATGTGGAATCTAAAACTTTGAACTAAAAGAAGCAGAAAGTAGAATGTTGTTACGAGTATCTGGGAGTATCTTTGGTTTAGGAGGAATAAGTTCAAGAGATCTGTTGTGCAACATGGTGATTATAGTTAATAACAATATATCATATACTTGAGAATTGCTAAGAGAGTAGACTTTTAAGTGTACTCTCACCATATTGTACTCATTTGAACTAGGTAAAAATTATCTTTTCTTTCTTTCTTTCTTTCTCCCTCCCTTCCTCCCCCAACTTCTCCCTCTCTTTCTATCTTTCATGCTGGCAATTGGACTCAGGGCCTCATGAATACCAGGCAAGAACTCTACCACTGAACCACATCCCTACCCTTAGATATGAATTTCTACAGTTCGGGACTGGGGGTGTAGTTCAGTAGTAAAATGTGTTCTTAGTATGTATTCAATTCCTGGTACAAAACAAAAACAAAAATAAATTCTGGAGCCCTAATAAAGCAACTTATATTTTCATAAAACCCAATATCAATCGAAGTATCAATTATATGGCATTTAATGAACTGATTAAGATGATAAGCATTTTATGAATTTTTTTGTTGGAAACATTGTTGGTTCTTAATGTTTTATTTTAAAGATTAAAAAAAAAACCCTTTTCTCTTAAACTATGCAAAGCTTATAGAATCTGGTGACTATACTTTAAACAATTAAAAGAAATTTTTTCTCCCTACCTGATCCTTTCAGTTTATAAATTATTAGTACTCTTATTTTCATAGTAATATAGTTATTTGTATAAGTTCTTTCATGGTAATGTAGTTATTTGTTTAAGTTCAATAAGAGTTTGTTCTCTTTATAATAGGGCATAATTGGAAATATTTGTTATATTACTAAGACTCTGACTACAATATCTTTAGAGAACAATACATAAAATGAGAAATAACCAGTCAACTTTGAGGAAATAAGGCTTGCTTTAAAGAGCTAATATACATAAAATTCCTTTGGAAAGCAACTGTATTATACCTTAAAGTATTCCCAACTTTACAGGAGAACAAGGAATGTAATACTCTGGCAGACCATGAGGTTCATGAACCTTAGCATATTTTAAAGACCCCAAGAAGAGAGGAATTCACCTAAATTTATAGGTATTCAGAATCAAATCTTTTTTTAAAAAAAATATTTATTTTTTAAAGTAGTTGGAAACAATACATTTATTTTATTTATTTTTATGTTTTGCTGAGGATTGAACCCAGGGCCTCAGCACATTCTAGGCAAGTGCTCTACCACTGAACCACAACCCCAGCCTTAGTCAATTCTTTTTAAATCTCTTGGTATAGCGCTAGACCTCTCTGTAATGAGGGTCTTCATGACTATTTTCAGTGAATGTAAATCAGAGAGTTCTTTCATGAACTGCTTCAAGGGAGAAATTAGAGTGTGATATTCCTGCTTATGCATTTTCTCAATTTCCTTGAGCTTAAAATTCACAGTATGCCAAGTTGCCATGTTTGGGACTATATATTTTGTTACCTGACACTCCTATGAGACAAAAACTTATGCATGTAGAACTACACATTTAAGTAAGGAGCAAATGGAAACCAGGTGTCTGTGTCATTGTTTGAATGATTGACCAACTAACCCAGCCCTGGCCTGCCTCTCTTGAGAGTTCTTGATGCTTACTAAAGATAAAACCATTGTAATTTAAAATCAATCAAAGAGATTTTCTTTTTCTCTTAGCATAAAAATGTCTCACAGACAAAAAATTTCACAGAAACAGAGAATGTCATGGTTCTTAATAAAACAAGCAGCATCTAATAATAAACTATCTTCCTTGTTAAGGTGGGAAAAAAATCAAATAATTAATTTCACATTCTTACACATGGAATCGATGAATGTCTTTCTTTAGAATAAAAAAGTTCCAAAGCAAAACAAAAAACAAATCACTGCAAAGCTTAGGTGGTATATATAAAACTAAAACTGGGGGCTGGGGATGTGGCTCAAGTGGTAGTGCGCTCGCCTGGCATGTGTGCGGCCTGGGTTCGATCCTCAGCACCACATACAAACAAAGAAGTTGTGTCCACCGAAAAACTAAAAAATATAAAAAAAAATTAAAAAAAAAACTGTACTTATGTGTGTTTACAAACACATACATTCATTAATAAAAATGCTAATTTATTTTAATTTGGGGGATTACATGTCTCCTGCTTCTTACTTTCTCTACTCTCACACAGCTGAATATGGAAGTATGCCTGGTGGCTATGGAGTAGAAATGCCCCTGGGAGGGTCAGGAAAACAGGGAAAAGAAATAAAGAAGAAATTCCATTAAATGAAATTCAAAGAGTGTAATTAAAATTCCAAAATGGGGAATCATGTTGGGAGATTACCTAAGATTCACAAAGACATTAACAGTAGAAGTGTCAACTATAGTTTATAATCTACAGTGCATCCTGATTGAAAACCCAAGTGTTGGAAAAGTCTGAAAGCAGAAAAGGAGCAAGAAAATTTTCAGAAATGCACCCCTCATTTTGATTAGGTATGGTCAAGGTATTGCAGTTATTAGAGAATATACTTATTGTTTTGCAGATGCTGGCTAAAGGGTTTAGAAGAAAAAAGCCATAATAGCCTTTTTTTTCCATAATAGCCCCCTTTTTTAATATTTATTTTTCAGTTTTCGGCGGACACAACATCTTTATTTTATTTATATGTGGTGCTGAGGATCAAACCCAGGGCCCCCATGCATGCCAGGCGAGTGCGCTACCGCTTGAGCCATATCCCCAGCCCTGTTCTCTTATATAACTTATATACATAAAAATGTCCGAATTGTAATAGTACTTACATTTGTTCATATTTTTATTTTCATCATAGGTCTTTCAATCTCTATGCAAACAACAAAGAGCAAATTGTGGAATGAAAGGTGTTATATGAGTCTAATTGAAAAAAGTGGGGGCTGTGGATGTGGCTCAAGCGGTAGGGCGCTCGCCTGGCATGCTTGCGGCCTGGGTTCAATCCTCAGCACCACATACAAACAAAGATGTTGTGTCCGCCGAAAACTAAAAAATAAATATTAAAAAATTCTCACTCTCTCTCAATTCTTTCAAAAAAAAAAAGAAAGAAAAAAGGGGTGTTATATAATTGCCCATCATATATGAAGCAAATAATTAGCTGGTTGTGAAGTATTATATGTGTGTTTGAAAATATTTATCTTTGTGTTTGAATATTTGCATAGTAATTTTAAAGCTTTTAGAAATTTCATCTCCTCAAAATAATAATAGGTTGACACCACAAAAATTGATTTTAATATTACTTGAAAAAATATAATTCTGAGGATTTAACACAGTACTAAGCACATACTGTATACCACTGAGCTACATCTCTAGACCCAACCAAAACAATTTAAATTCCTTCCGCATATTAGAAAAAAATTACCATAATAGTAAAAGTAAAATATAAAACAACAGCCCTTAAAACCTGGGCAATCAAAAAGCCAGTTTTCAGCTGGGTGCGATGATGTGCACACCTGTAATCTCAGTGGCTAGGAAGGCTGAAGTAGGAGGATCAAGGGTTCAAAACCAGCCTCAGCAATGGTGAGACACTAAGCAACTCAGTGAGACCCTATCTCTAAATAAAATACAAAATAGGGCTGGGGATGTAGCTCAGTAGTTTAGTGCCCTTGTTTAATCCTTGGTACATATGCACACACAAAAGCCAGTTTTCAGAAGTTAAAATACCAAAAGTTAATGCACAAAACAATAACACTCCAAAAAGGACCAATGCAAAGTTAGTAAGATTAAAAAAAAAACAATAAACAAAACTGGATACTAGTTAAAGTGGCAAGGATGGATTTTAACTAGTAATAATTTAAAATAGTGAAAAGATTTCAGTTCAACTCTGTCTCAAAAACAAAAAAAGTATGTAGGTCAGTGGTAGAGCATCTTTGGGTTCAACTTGCAGTACACCCCCCACCCCACCAAATACAAAGGGTTGCACAATGTAAATGTGACTAGAGTAGATGTGTTTGCAACCTGACATATATTTAAAACTAGAATTTTTTTCCTTCCACAGACTAGGAGGTAGAGCCCCATTCTCAAATGTTGTGTATATTTTGTATATATTCAAAATTTTCTTTGAGCCTCTAGTTTTCTCAGATACTTTACCAGGAAATAGAATCATTTTAGGTCTGTGATCTTTTTTAAAAAAAATTATATTTAATTA
The DNA here is from genome assembly GCF_047511675.1 of Marmota flaviventris. Taxonomy (NCBI): domain Eukaryota; kingdom Metazoa; phylum Chordata; class Mammalia; order Rodentia; family Sciuridae; genus Marmota; species Marmota flaviventris. The sequence continues at coordinate 127,762,904 of NC_092499.1, forward strand.
TTTATATATAGTGCCGAGGATTGAACCCAGAGCCTCACATAGGCCAGGCAAGTTCTCTACAACTGAGCCACAACCCCCACCCCCCCAGGTCTGTGATCCTGAAGTGATAGAAATTGTAGTAGAGGTTGAGGGTGAAGGTCCATGGTAGAGCTATTGCCTAGCATGAGGAAAGCTTTGGATTCCAATCCTGGCACCATGGGGATTTTTTTTTAAGTAAAGAAAAAAGAAATTGTAAGAGTGTTTGCACAAGTCTTTTTGGACAATGGAGGTGGTGCATTGCCAGCGTTTGATCAAGTAGAGAATCTGTCAGAGGTAACATGCTAAAAAGAAAAGATGGAAGACAGAATAGAGAGAAAGGAACAAATGTAAAGCTGAGAATGATCAAAGACACAATGAGCTGAGGTAAATATTATTTACCAGTGACGCGTTAATAATCCACTAATATTAGCTTTGGCTAACTGATACATCATCATGGCATACAGCTGATGAGGGGAATATAGTAGGAATGGCCTCTACTTGAGAGAGAGAGAGACTCAAGAGGTTTGTAGGAGCAAAGAGCTGCTAAGACCACAAATATACACATACTAGGCAGAGAAGCATCTGTAAAGGTCCAGGTTCTGCCCTCCACTGCCCATACCTTGTAGTGTCCCGCCAAGCTCACCTGTACTGCTGGCCTCAGGTCTTTTCCTATGCAGCTGCAGGCAGCCCCTTATCTGCAGATTCCTTTTAGGCTATTTTCATCATTCAGTGTATGCATACCAGTTGGCCATACTCTGAATTCTCTCCTTTTTTCTTTTTCTTCTTCTGCTACCCACCCCCTCACCCCCCACACCCCCCATCTTCCTCCTCCTCCCCTTCTCCTTTCTTTCAGAGTCTTGCTATTGTTGCCTAGTCTGGCCTTGAACTCCATGGCTCAAGCAATCCTCCTGACTCAGCCTCTGGAGTAGCTGGGACTACAGGTGGGGACTCACTGATCTACTATTAATACCTACCTGAACAGTGACTGAGGGACAGGAATTTGCACCAAGAGTGGGATGGGAGTTTCTGAGCAATGGAGAAAGGAAGGTGAATAGGAGAATCAAAGTTTCAGGGGCGGGGCTGAGGATGTGGCTCAAGCGGTAGCGCGCTCGCCTGGCATGCTTGCGGCCTGGGTTCAATCCTCAGCACCACATACAAAGATGTTATGTCTGCAGAAAACTAAAAAATAAATATTAAAATTCTCTCTCTCTCTCTCTCTTTAAAAAAAGAAAAAAAATTCCATTTGCTGGAAATTTGAATATTGAGTCACCTAGGTGAGACTTGGAAAGGAACTGAGGGTCTCAGGTCTTATTTCTTTAAAAAAAAAAAGTTTCAGGCGCTTGCCCATCCACCCACTTGGGGACATGCCTGCTCTTCTCCATTCTTATTTCTCACCACACCCAAACCCCTCCAAGTAATGCACAAAGGCCTTCCTGGTGGATAAGGACCATTGTCAATTGTTTTTAATGTCTTCCTGACAGGCAGATCCTATAGACACGACCCAAACTCAAAATTCTGTAGCACAGGATGCATTTTTCTGAGTTGACCCTGAATGGCTTCTTAATTCACTCTCTTTTAACCTGACTATTCTCCTTATGCTCTGCCCCCACCATCCTTATATATGACTGTTCCAAACTGACCTCTTCTCATACCTTGGACTGTGCCATGGACACACCTTTTCTCTTGTGTCTTCTGAGTTCCAAGTGAAACTCTTTCTCCTGCTGTTGAGTTTTCTGTAAAGTTTTTTGAATACCCACTGGACTGAAATAATGGAGAATATGACAACTTTGTATATGCTGTTCCTCTGTGAGTCCCTCACATGTAGTGGACATACAGCAACACATGCTCCCCACAAGCTGAAAAACAAGCTTATTTTAATCTTTTGGAATATGAACATTTTGTTTTTCTGAAGATGTTCTCTAATGTATCCAGTACTACATGAAGAGCATCCTGCTTCTCCACATGGCCTGCTCATTCACAGACCAATTCTATACTATAGGTCACATGATGTGCATTGTTCCTTCTAGCTTCCTCTGTGCCTCTTATTTCCCCAGCCCCACTAATACAGCTTTGATTGAAAATTAATTGGACATCTCCTGAATAAAATCATAAAGTGCTGTACTGAACTCAGAATTTTATTAACAGGAATAAGAAGTAGGAAAAATCTTTACCTGGACAAGTACCCCATGAGACTGTTACTCATGTGGACTCTCAATTCCCTTCCTCAAAATATCTGTTAAAGGGCTGGGGATGTGGCTCAAGCGGTAGCGCACTCACCTGGCATGCGTAGGTCGCTGAGTTCGATCCTAAACACCACATAAAAATAAAATAAAGATGTTGTGTCCACTGAAAACTAAAAAATAAATATAAAAAATCTGTTAAAGAAACAATAATATTGAATGATACTTGTTAATGCATGGTAGAGAGACTTTATTCAGGACTGACAGATATCAGGGATTGCAGTGATGGGAGTTTTGTAGTGAGGGAAAGAGATTGGGCTTAATCCAGAATACAGCACAGGCAAGTAGTCAGGGAGAATGAATGGAAAAATACTAAGATGTAACATCAACAATAAGGGGGATTATAGCTAAGATGACCAAGCAGGATTCTTGCAGAAGACAGGCCAGAATGATTACATATTACCTGGAGAATGGTGGAGGATGAGGAACTTCATCAGGTATCAACCAAGGGATGGGAGTTGCTAAAGTGATTTATTAGGGTTCTTGCTAAAACTAGATTTTATAAGGAAGTACACAAATGGACTTAGGAGAAGGATCAGGAGCCTAACACATGGTTAAGAAGAGAATCAACACATTCTTGAGAATAGAAGAAAAGAAAGTCTACATACTAAGATGGCAGAAACAGAAACCAGGCACATTCTGAATCCATGAAAAAAACACCTGCTCTTTGAAGAGTAGTGACCTGCTGATGCTCAATTTTTTTCATGCATATGTCAAATAAACTCATTTTAATTGTATTATGTGTTGTTTCATATACTGGTGCATAAAACATGGCCATGCAGCATGTGCTGCACAACACTCTAATAACAACGATGCACAAAAGAGCCACCTCAAATTCCTTCCTCAGCATTGCCTCCTTCTCACCCATTTCTGTTTTGTCCTGTGGTTTGCTAGTACCACTTTGCTTTTGGCTGAGGTGATAAATGTTACAGAGACTGTGGGAAGAATCCAGTAAGGAAAACAGAAGACTAGTGATATGTCTCATAGAAGTGACAAATTTATAAATTGGGTGATCTATATTTTATAAATATAAAAGTTTCTGAGTATCTAGAAAAAGTGAATTAGATAATCATGCCATATTTGGAGAAGATTTCAAAAGCAATTTGGCAAGGACTAGCAAGACTTTTAAAGAAACCCCAATAGATCTTACAAATCTGTACTAAAGAAATTTAAATTCTAGTTTATATGTCTAGGCATGCTTATCCCAACACGGTTTCTTTTACGTTATTACTACTATTAAAATAAATAAAAATATTGAATACTACTACTAACAGGAAAGTGTGGCTCATTCATGTACTATGGAAACATGCAGAGGGGTATTAGAATTCAAGCACAGGGCCTTGTGCATGTGAAACAAGGGCTATAGCACAGAACAACAACCTTGGCCATTTTTTTATTTAATTGATTAATTTTCAAGACAGGTTCTCACTAAGTTGCCCATATTGGCCTCCAACTTGTGATACTCAGGCCTTATCCACTGGAGTAGCTAAGATTATAAGCATGAGCTACTGAGCCTGACTAAGGAAACTTTTAAGGGGACAAAATTTAAAAGAACCCAAAAGCTATCCATTACAAATTCTCAGGGGCTTCAAAATTTCAATATGGTGCTGGGTATACCAGCTCAATAGTGAGGAATGTGGTCTGTGCAGTGGAAAATTGGGTTAATGTTAACCTCACCACTTTATGCTTTCCTAATTTCACATTCAATCCCACCTTTCCTCTTTACACTGACCACACATATTAAACTGTGACAGACACTTATAATCAGCACCAGGAATAAACTACATCTTTATAAATACTGTACTAGCAATAACTTATACTGTACAATGAGTATAATAATACTTAAAGAATGAAGCTCATATAAATATACATATATTTTTAAAATTTTGAAGTGATAAAAACTGAAATGTTGACATTGATGGCTATTACTATTGAAAATGCAATTGTAGAAAAACCACAGGGACAAGAGAGGTATTTGAAGGTCATGTGTCTTTTGGGGGAGTGGGAGGAGCTATGCAGAATATCCCTCTGCCCCATCCATACTATGCAGGTGCCATTAGAATGGTCCTTAAGGAGCACTACCTTCTGCTCTAGCAAGGTGACCTTCCCGCAGCTCCCAGCTTGGGTGAGGCCATGCTTCTTTGACCAGGTGCTCTGGATGTAGGCTGTGGTCCCAGGCAGAGGTTGGGGAGGGAGAGGCAGGCTGGCCGCAATTGTCCCCAAAATGCCCCTACATCAGGGCTTACCAGACAGGAACTGCAAAGTCTCTGGATTTCTAGTTTTCTTATGCTTTCCTAATTTCACATTATATACAGCATTCTGTAGTATATAAGTAAAACTAGTTTCCTTCTGAAAGATCCAGAAGTTTACATTGCACTCTATTATGAAAAAATTGAAGGGTCATGTACTCTTAATGTCCGTATGATAGTATTTATTGTTAACATTTTGAATATCATTAACAAAATTGAAAACACATGCTTGCTAAAATATTATAGGTAGGATAACCACACAAACTTTAGGCAGTAATTTTTCTTCCCATTTACCCAAATTTTAAGTGATATGTATACCTTTCAAAATAATAAAAATATTATTATTATGGTACCAGGGATTCAACTCAGGGCACTCAACCATTGAACCATATCCCCAGCCCTTTTATATATTTTATCTAGAGACAGCATCTCACTGAGTTACTTAGAGCCTCACTAAGTTGCTGAGGCTGGTTTTGAACCCATGATCCTCCTGCCTCAACCTTCAGAGCCACTGGGATTACAGGTATGCACCATCATGCCCAGTAAATTTTAAGTGATTCTAGCCTGGTTGAAAAAGAAAAGGGGTGATCATGAGCCAGGAAAGAACAAACTTCTGTATTTAACAAAATCATTCAGTTCACAGAACAACCTAAAAATTCAAAATCAATTATCAAGACACAACTCAGAAAGACAATAACGCAAAGTATATGAAGAGGTAGCTAGAATATGAATAGGGAGGGACTTCCATAGTTTGACTCCAGAGTTCATTTCTAGGTGACTTACATGAATGAGGAGGCAGTTAAATGAAAACCCAAACAGGGTCCAATTCTGGCAGAACAACACCTGCTATCATCCATTCAAAGCCCACCTTTTCAAAGCGAAGGGTTGGCAGTTATAAACATGGCATTCCTAAGACTAATTAAGATGGTGAATAATTAATAAACCCAGAACTCACGACTATGGCAAAGATGATTTGAAAATCTAGATGGGCTTCATATTATTGTTAATATTCCTACAGTGCTTCAAAATTTTTAATGCTCAGGCTTTTTGTGGGACTATGTCTTTTTGTTTGTTTTATTCTACTAGACATGCTTTATTGTTACTTCTTAAATGGCATCCATTTTGTTGTTGCTGCTGCTGGAGACTGAACCCAGGACCTATTTTATGCTAAGCATCTGCTCTACCATTGAGCTACATCCTCAGTTCCCTGCATCCTTTTCATGGCAATGGGAAGTCTTGTTATTTGGCTGAATGTCCACTTGATTGCTATATGTGGGGCAGCAGACTCATTCTCTATTCTGAACACCTGCTATCATCCATTCAAGGCAGAGTACAGGCCATGTGGTTCTTCAGTTTTTCAGTAGATAAAAAGTGAATAGAATGTTGCATCAGGTTCCCTTTAGAATTAGGCACACCGAATATGATTTGTTATTTTTGTAGATTAAAATACTTCAGTGGCATTCTGCTGTATATAAGTAAAACTAGTAAGAATCCTAACTATCAATTTATCCCCATTTTTTTTGCTAATTTTTTCTCAAATACATGGATATGACACATGATTTCTTTGCAAAACACTAACATGTATGCTATCTCTTACCTCCTTACCTTAGTTATTTAGTCCTCTGTGTAGACGAATAAGATTTTTAAGGAATTCATAATAATATTTTTGTCAATGGCAAATTGCAGATAGGATGGTGGTCTCATAGGATTATGTTGCCTAATGGTATCTTATCTGTCTTAATTTGTGTAAGTATACTATATCATGCTCACACAGAGATGAAACTGCCTAACAGAATCTATCTTCATCATTAATCAACACTTGACTGGATCTCATAATCTTCTGGATCAAGCAATGCATTTTGGATTGTGCAGAGGTGAATGAGAGGAAGAAAAGGTGGGGATAGGAAGGATGGTGGAATGAGATGGATATTATTACCCTATATACATCTATGATTACACTACTGGTGTGACTCTGTACCATGCTCAGCCAGAGGAAGAAGTTGTGCTTCTTTTGTGTACAATGTGTCAAAACACATTCTGCTATCATGTATAACTAACTAGAACAAGTTTAAAAAATGACTAGAATAAAGAGCCATTATTAAGTAAATTCATGGAAATTTAAAATATAACATGATTCCTAGAGCAAAGTTCTCTGTTTGATACCTAGTAGGCAGCTCTAGTCTGAGGATTGAAAATGGAATACTGGGTTTGGATTGTGGCTCAGTGGTAGAGTGCTTCCTAGCATGCATGAGGCACTGGGTTTGATCCCCAGCACCACATTAAAAAATCAATAAATAAAAACAAATAAAATAGGGCTGGGGGGTTGGGGATGTGGCTCAAGCGGTAGCGTGCTCGCCTGGCATGCGTGCGGCCTGGGTTCGAACCTCAGCACCACATATAAACAAAGATGTTGTGTCCGCCGAGAACTAAAAAATAAATATTTAAAAAATTTCAAAAAAAAAAAAAAATAGGGCTGGGATTGTGGCTCAGTGGTAGAGCGCTTGCCTAGCATGCGCGGGGGCCCTGGGTTCGATCCTCAGCACCACATAAAAATAAACGAATGGAATAAAGGTATTGTGTCCAACTACAATTTAAAAAAATAAATAAAATAAAGGTAATGTGTCAATCTACAACTAAAAAAAAAAAAAAGAAGTATGCAGAATTCTCTTCTCCCTCTTCCTACCTCCTCCCCCATCCTTACTGCTCCAACCCTCAAGCCTCACAGTTGTCATGGTGACAGTAGCAGCTAATTAAGTTCACAGAGCAAAAGTTAAGAATAGGAAAGTCTCACCGCTTGGCGGAGTTGTAGGTCCATGATAGTGAGGACAATCCTAATTGTTTTTTTCTGTTTGTTTCTGTTGCTGGGGACTGAACTCAGGGCCTCTCTCTGCCCTTTCTTGACACCAGCACTCTACTGCTAAGCTACACCCACAGTCCCCTCATTGCTTTATAATATTTTCTTTCTCTTCTTTGACCATAGACCCTAGAAATAAGCAAAATCTTAGCCAGAATATTAAAAATGGGAGCCAAAGGGACACTGAAAATACTGAGAAGTTATGGAAAGAGAAGAGCTTTTGAGAGGGACACATTGGAATTGTTTGTACACTTACAAGCTCACCCCTTCTTTCCAACCACCCGCCTGTGGATCTCATCCTAATTGCCATACCAAAGATTTATCTGTCCAGGTCACACACTAGACATTGTGTAGGCCAAAGAGTAAATAGTTAGGCTTCATGGGTCATCTTGTCTCTCTGAAAACTATTGGACTTATTGCCATGTAGTTTGAAGACAGCCAAAAACAATTCATGAATGAATGTGTACATTTTTATTCCAATACAAGTTTATTTTTAAAAATATGTGGTAGACAGTTTTTGGCCCTTAGGAAATTAGCCCAAACAAACAAAAATATGTGATGATGTTTATCCCAGAATAAGTATGAAGAACAGGGATGGTCTCACCAGGTAGGACTGTGGTTTTGTGTTCACACTCCAATACTAATTGCTACTTTAATATTATAAATACAATTTACCCAAAGCCTCTTAGAACTGACTGACAAACAAATTCATCAAAGTAGTAGAGTACAAAATCAACATAAAATAATTATCTTTCCTATATACTATTAATGAACTCCTTGAGGTAGAAATGAGGAAAACCATTTCATTCACAATAGCATAACAAACAAACAAAACCTAGAAATAAATATACCCAAGGAGGTGAAAGATCTCTACAATGAAAATTATAAAACACTGAATAAAGAAATTGAAGAAAACACTAGAACATGGAAGGATCTTTTATATTTGTGGAATGATAAAGTTAATATTGTTAAAATGACCATGCCATAAATAAATGTCTATCAACAAATTAAAAAATATTTTAAAAACAAAATAAAATAAAATGACTATGCCAGCAAAAAGGAATCTATAGATTCTATTAAATCTAATGGCATTCCTCAAAGAACTAGAAAAATGATCTTGAAATTCACATGGAAGCAAAAAAGACTCCCAATACCCAAAAACAAATACTGGGCAAGACAGTAATGATGGCTACATTACAATACCTGATTTCAAAATATATAATAGAATGGTTTTAATAAAAATAGTATGATATTGACAGGAAAAATAGGTATGTAGGCCAATGGAATAGAAGAACTGGGAATAAAATTGCACATCTACAGTCATTTGAATTTTGACAAAGGAGTCAAAAAACATATGTTGAAAAAATATAACCTCTTCAACAAGTGGTGCTCTGTAAAATAGGAGAATGAAACTAGATTCCTCTCTCATCCTGTAGAAAATAAACTAAAAAGGGATCAAAACTACCAGGAGACATGGTGAAAACACTTCAAGATACTAGTAAAGCCAATGGTTTCTTGAATGGGACTCTAATAATTTAGGAAATAGCAAGAAATGACAAATAGGATCCTTCTACCAAATTCAAAAGGTTCTGCACAGTAAAGGAAACAATTGACAGAGTGATAATATGGTGTATAGAATGGGAAAAAATCTGCTAGTTATTCATTTAATAATATCCAGGATATATAAAGAACTCAAAAAAACTTAACACCAGGGGCTGGGGTTGTAGCTCAGTGGTAGAGCACTTGCCTAGCATGTATGAGGCACGAGCTTCAGTTCTCAGTATTGCATATAAATAAATAAAATAAAGGTCCACTGACAAGTAAAAAATATTTAAAAAACAAAATACAAACAAACATAGGAAACTTACACCATAAAGCAATCTAATCAATAAATGGGCAAAGAAGTTTGACAGACACTTTCAAAAGAAGTAGCACAAACTGCAAATAAATACAAGAATGTTCAATACCTTTTTCCATCAGGGGAATATTGCAAATCAAAACTACACTGAGATTCCATCTCACACCAGTAAGAATGACTTTTATCAAGGAAACTAAAAAGAGCAAATACTGGTGAGAATATGGGGTAACTCTTATACACTTTCAGTGGCAATGTAAATTAGTAGAGCCATTGTGGAAAACAGCATGGTGGTGCCTCCAAAACCTAAAAGCAGTATTATAATAAAATCCAGCTACACCATTCCTGGGCATTTATACCTGAAGGAGTTAATCAGCATACAAAAGAGTACCGTTTACCCATGTTTATCACAGCATTATTTACAATAGCTAAATTATGGAGTCAGCCTAGCTGTTCATTTTTTTTAAAATGTATATACTACCCTTTCATTTTTTATTGATAAGCAGTACAGAAAAATTTTAAGAAAAAACTAAAATTGACAATAAACTAACTTGTTTTTTCTGACATTTTGGAAAAAAAGACATTATTCAGTTTCATTATTTAACATACTTATTTAGGTAATGAATTATTTGTGAAAAAAATAATGTGGGAACCCCTATCATCTATTCATAAAATGAATGATTTCTGTTCTAAGCAAATTCGGACATTTGAAGTTTGAAAGGCATACAACTCAAATGGCAAAAGTTCTTGGAGATTAAATATACTTTAACATGTTATCCAACATTTCTGACTCTACAAATAATCAGAATTTGTAGAACTTAGTTCTTTTTTTTTATTTTTCCTAGCTGTTCATTGATGGATAAATGGATAAAGAAAATTTGGTTATGTATAATCAATGGAATATTATTCAGTCATAAAAAAGAACAAAATCATGTCATTTGCAGGAAAATGGATAGAACTGGATATCATCATTTTAAGTGAAAGAAGCCAGACTTGGAAAACAAGTACTGCACTTTTTTTTTCCACACGTGGAATCTAGAAAGTAACAGGATAACATGAAAGTAGAAGTGGAACTACTTGGGAAGGAAAACTGGGAAAAAGAAGTGAGAAAGGGAAATAGAGAGGGTGAATACAATGAAAGTTATATATGACAACTACCATTTTCCCATATACCAACCCCTTTATTATTAAATAAATATTTATAAATTCTGAAGTCATATGGATCAAAGTTCATTATATCCATGCGTGGAAATGTCATAATAAACCTTATTAATTATAATAAAATTGTAAATACATTTCATCTTTTTTTCTCTGCTAAACAATAGTTAAATCCATAGAACACAATTATCTCTTTTCTCTTTCCTTCCTTCCTTCCTTCCTTCTATCCCCCCTCCCTCCCTCCTCTCCTTCCTTTCCCTGAGGGGCACCTTAACAATGAGCTACATCCACAGCCTCTTTTATGGTTTTATTTTGAGAAAGGGTCTAACTCAGTTGCTAAGGACTTTACTGCATTGCTGAGGCTGGTCTTGATCTTGTAATTCTCCTGCTTCAGCCAGCCGCTGAGATTACAGGAATGGGCCACTGCATGCACATGGTTTGAACACATAATTTCTATTTCAGAACAGTATTTGACACAAACTAACTCCTCAATACTAGCTGAAATCATTTATGCTGTATTACGTTCTTAAACACACTGACATATATTCTTTGCTTAACCAAACTTATAGTTAGTTACCTGAACCTTCTAGGTCTTTCTGTGCATGTGCCTTTCTTGTAAAACCCGTTTTTAGTGAGAATACTGCTAAGCCAGTTTAGGAAAAACCTCCCACTCAGATCATCTCCCTAGGTGATGATCAGGTTTCTTAGGCTTTTTAATTCAACTGGTGGTATCTGATCACCCTCATCTTCAAAAGCAATACTTTTCAGCAACAGCCAGTTAGGTTATTTTATCAAGAATATCCCTACCTCTTGTTGTTACCACTTAGTAATTTCCCATCCATAGAGCAAGCTCTGCTTCTTGGTTATAAACTCCCACTTGTTCACAGACTGTTCAGAGACCAGTTCAACCTTTCTTCCCCATGGCAAAATCTCATTATAATTACCCCATTATTTATGGGGTACATAAATGTACATATTTTGCACACTTTATGTTTGTATGTATCAGTTTTAAATAAATTTAAATTAGAAGACAAACAAAACAAAATAAAAGACTAGTAGAGGGACTTATAACAATTTTTTTTTTATTGGTAGCAAGGATTGAACACAAGGGACTTCCCTGAGCTATAGCTGCAGCCCTTATTTTATTTTAAATTTTGGAACAGGTTCTTGGCAAGCTACTTAGGGCCTGCTAACTTCCTGAGGCTGGCTTTGAACTTGCAATCTTCCTGCCTCAGCCTCACTTAGGATTACAAGTGTGTGCCACTGCACCCAGCCTGAGGATAAAAATTTAAAATATGTGTATGCTCGAGGAAAAAAAAAAACTATATACAATATGTCAAATGATTAAGCGTGGTCTCTGGGGAATCAATCACACAGGAAGATTTCCACTTTCTATGATTCTTTTTCAGTTCTGAAGATAGAACTTATAAATTTAAGGCAAAACTCCACAATTTACCCACACCTGCAGTCATATTGGTATATAAGGTTTTCTGAGTAAAATAAAAAAATGTAAAAAAAGGCAATAATATATTTTATAAGCATATGTAAAAAAGCACACTGATGGTGATTAGCATGTTGCAATTTTCAGTAGCTTGAATCAGGTGGGATGTGGAATTTCCATTATCTTTTACTCATTTTCTATTTTTTGTAGTTAGCATTATGTATTCATCTTTAAAAACAAAAAGGATAGTCAACATCCCTAAAAAGTATGCAAGATTATAGAATAACAGCATCAAATAACCAGTAAAGTCAATCTTAGTGTCTTTATATGGAGGTTCCCTCATTTTCTCTAATACTGCTTTAACAGTTTATCATAAAGCACGAAATGTAGGTGACATAAAAATAACGAAAAGAAAACATATGTGACTTCTGGGATTGTATAAACTACAGTGTTGTTTAGAATGATTAAGGAGTTTACTGAGCTGCAGGGTCCCCAAACTACAAGGATCAAAGCCTGCTTCTGTAAATGAAGATTTCCTGGATTGCCTAGGGCTTTTCATTTACATATATGGTCTGTGGCTGTTTTCTTGCTCCTATTGCAAGGGTGAGTAGCTGAAATAAACAAAGGATCCACAAAGCTTAAAATACTTACCTATGCTTTACAATTAAAAAAAATCTCTGAATTATAAAGTTTGGGGAATATTCTAAGAAAAGAGAAATCCAGAACTATGAGAGCAGCATAGTGGCAAAGTGGCAGAATCAATTAGAAAAACAATTTTGGGATTGAATGATCAGTTTTAAGGTTATAGAGTGGGGATAATCCTACAGAAAAACAAGGTCTAGTAGCTATTTTAAAACATACGTTAGAAAGTTCTTTCAACCTTGTACAATTTTTAAAACATTAAAAGACAGTATTTTATAACTGAATATTGAGAAGAGGGGATTTACCTTGAAACCTCTACGAATCCTCTCACACTAAAGGCATTTTTATTAGAAGAGGAAAAAAAAAAAAAAATATATATATATATATATATATATACACACACACACACATACACATACACAAACAAAACAAAAAAAACTTGAGGCCCTTGCAGGTCACTGTTAAAAAAAAAAAATGACCATTTAGTAATATTGCAAAATATTTGAATTTTTCAGACGAATTTAAAAAATAAATGGAAATCGCTAATACTGAAAAAGAAGGGTTCAGAATTATGGTTTCAGGTTAATATTTATAAAACTATAAAAACAGGCTATTGTAGAAACACTACAGTACCCATTTTCTGAGGAAAAAAATAACAAACAAAAAAGGACCAACCGACCCAAAGTTAATACAAAGTTACAAATCGAAAACCAAAATGATAATGCGATGCCTAATGAGTTTTTCTTTTTCCTTTCTCTCTCTCTCTCCAATGGTATGTTACAACTTCAAGTCTTTGTAGTGCAAGAAATGCAAGGGAAATTTCCAGCAGGCTTGTCACTTTAAGAGACAACAGGGGCGCCAAAACCCAGGTGGCTAGGGGATGGATTCCCACTTAGTTCCTCTGCTCACAAGTCGCTAGATCAGCCGCGGAGGGTCGCTCACTTCTCCACGCACCACGTGACCTTCCCACCGCGCACTGCCGACTGGCTGGCCGCGCAGAAAAACGGCGCATTTCCGGTGCGCTGCCTAGCTTGTCTCTCGGAGCGCTAATGGCAGTTAGTAGTGGTGCCGCAAGGGTTTTAACCGCGGGATCTCGCGGGAACCAGGCCCCCCCGCCGCAAGACTGGAACGTATGCACTTTTTTTTTTTTAAAAAAAAAACATTTTTAGTTGTAGATGAACGCGATGACTTTATTTATTTATTTATTTATTTTTTATGTAGTGCTGAGGTTGGAACCCAGTGCCTCACACATGCTAAGCAAGGGCGGTACCACTGAACTACAACTGCAGCCCAGGAATGCACTCTTAATACTTTATCACATTGTAACATGTTTAAAGAAGAACAACCTACGAAACTTTTCACTAAGATATTCATTGTACCAATTATAGTGCTAATGAACAAAAAATGAAGTGTATGTAAACACACCCATAGACAGTTGCTCAAGGCTGAATGTAACAGGGCAAAGTCAATAACTTATTTCACAAATATAAACTAAGTATGCGTCCATGACAACATACTCCTGTAAATCCAATCTTTAAATGAAATCAATCTGCTCTGTAATGTTCACATCCACCTTGAACCCATGCACTTGTACTGGAAGTAATAGAAATAGGGCACGTGCAATGAGCCCACACGTGTGTGTGTCCTTATATGTAATCATTATTAATTGTATCCTCCCACAGTGCATCAATTATGCATTATGTCCCAGTTTTGAAAGAAATATTTTTAATAACTTTTTATTCTCTTTATTTATTTTTATGTGTTGCTGAGATTGAACCCAGTGCCTCACGTGTATTAGGCAAGCGCTCTACCACTGAGCCACAACCCCAGCCCTTGAAAGAAACATTTTTCAAAATTCTTTTCAAATAAACAGAATAATTTCTTGTTCCTGGACCTCCATTTTGGCCCAGAATGTCTTATTTTCCTTGCTACAACCTCCTCCTGTTTTGTTGGATGCTAGGTGGCGCTGTGGGTACGGCGGTCACTGATTTCCAAAACCATAGTAAAGCTTGTACTTCTGAAATAGGAGGTGTTTGGAGCCCAGATGTCTCCTTTCAGGAGAGGATTCTGTGGTCTGACTCAACATCTTTCACATGGAGATTTAAGTAGATCAAAAGAAAGCTTTACCCTGATGACATTAACATTTTTGTGGCCATTTTTCCTGGACTTTAAACCAACTCTCATTTTCTTTGCCCTTACTTTTTTCCTGTATAGTATCTGCACCTAAAAAGCCTGTTTTTTTTTCTTCTTTCTTTCTTCAAATTTACAAAACTCACAGATTCTCATTTTATGACTTGACCAATTGTGTTCTTAACTAAGCCAACCTCCTACTAGCTGATTCAGAGAATTGAAAAAGAACTATAAAATCTGAACACATTGACAGGGAATAAAATTCCTCATACTGTTTCTGTAATGTCTCAAATATTTTGACTTCTCTAATGACCTGGTATTTTTATGTAGGTTAGTTAGCCATGCACAGATGGGTACTGGGAAAGGACAATGAAGGTCAGATATTAGTTCTGTGCACCAAGAAAAATCCAGGAGTCATAAAATTGAAAGAGCAGGAATTCTCATCTAAATGGGCAAGCTTTGGGGAATGAGAGCTAGATGGCCCAACATTCCTCAAGCAAATGAATACATGGGATCCTAATTACAATAAGTTATACTCCATGCATATATAATATGTCAAAATACACTCTATTGTCATGTATATCTCAAAAGAATTTTATATATATATAATATATATATATATATATATATATATATATAATACATATATCTTTAAAATATTTATGTTTAAAAATATGTATATATTAAAAATTATATATTTAAAAAAATCCTTGAAGATATAACTTAAAATACTTGGACCCCATCAAACAGATAAGCATTAGAGAAGTAGGGTTTGGTCTATCAAGACCTTTCCCCAGCTATAGTTAGTTATAACCCCTCAAGTGGCACTATGGTTTCCAGAAAAATGTCATTATGTCATGTGAACAAGTTATTGGAATCCTCCCTTATTACCAAAACTATGTCACAACTACCCAATAACACTGTTAACCAGAATATTGAAACCATAACAAAGTTAGTTCACTGAGGGATAGCCAACAAATAATAAACCAATTAAGAAGGAGAGGGAAATTTTGGCAAGAACAAGGGTCTCAATTTCCTTAAAAACTCCAACATTCTGAGCACTATACCATCCTCTCTTTACAGCAGACTGTGCAGTTCCTATACTGTACATTACACTTGCTTCTCACTCTCTCTATTAAACATTTGCTTACTACTCTGTGTTTCACTCAAATTCTTTCCACCAGAGCCACAAGAACTGGCACCCAAGGATTGCAGTGGCTACCTAAGCTTAGCCCAGCAGGCCCCCAGCCCTATAGCAGTATCTATTTGAATAGTAATTCTTTCTCTAACTCTAGTTTGCATGGTTTTAAGTTACTTATACTATGCGTATTCAACATAAATTGCTTCCTCCAAGAAACTTTCAATGCAGTCATGCTAGGCAAATGTTCTCCAACTGAGTTACATACCCAGTCTTATAATCTGACTTTTATTGCCTATTTGATAGAATTTTTGCTTGAATGATGTCTCAATTAAGGAAGAAATTTATCCTTGCTATTTGTTCATTTGTCTATGATCTACATTTACCAATATGCATCAACATAGTTGCCACTTAATATTTTAGTTTGCAAAAATAAATGGGTCAGGATGGAGTTTTGGCTCAGTGGTAGAGTGCTTGCCTGGCATGTGTGAAGCACTGGATTTGATTCTCAGACCATATATAAATAAATCCATAAAATAAATGTCCATCAAGAACTAAAAAAAAGAATGTGTCAAATCAAATTGTCTTCCCATGTAGTCACATATTTTACAATAATATAAAAAACATAATATGCTTAGGAACAAATCTGACAAAATATGTGCAAAATTTATACTCTGGAATTTAAAAAAAATGATGACAGTAATTAAAGATGATCTAAATAAATGTAGAAATATGCTAATTTCATGGATTGGAAGGCTCAGTATTTCGAGGTCAATTCCTAGAAATTGATTTAAATATTTGCTACAATCCCCAGTCAATGTTCCATTATAAGTTTTTGGAGAAATTGACAAGTGGATACTAAATTTTGCAGTTTACATTAAGAAATAAAGGATTTAGAAAACTGCTTGTGTGTATGTATGTGTGTGGTACTGGGGAACCAGCCCAGGACCCCCTGCTTGTTGAGCAAATGCTCTACTACTGAGCTTTACAAGGAAAGTAAGGACTTAAAATAGCCAAATCAATCCAGAAAAAAGAGGAACAATGTTGGATGACACATGCAACTTATTTTTTTTCTTTCTTTCTCTTCTTCTTCTTCTTTTTTTTATCTGAGAATTTAATCCAGGGGCACTTTACCAATGAGGTTTTAACCCAGGGATACTTAAAAGGTGAGCTACATCCCAGCCCTTTTTAATTTTTAGTTTGAGACAGGGTCTTTCTAAGTTACTTAGGGCCTCACTAGGCTGGCCTGGAACTTGAAATTCTTCTTCCTCAGGTTCCTGAGTAACTGAGATTAAAGGCAGGCACCAACACATCTGGCTTATATAACTATTTCAAGGGCTAATATATAATAACTTTGATGAAGATAGTGTGGAACTGGCTACACAAAAGTATGAGGTAGGAGAACTGTAAGTTCAAGTAAACCTTGACAACTTAATGAGACCCTGTCTTAAAATAAAAAATAAAAATGGCTAGGGATATAGCTAAATGGTAGAGTGCCTCTGGGTTCAATTCACAGTACTAAAAAATAAATAAATTAGTGAATAAATAAATAAACTCCCAAACCAAAAAAAAAAAAAAGTATTATTGGTGTAAGGATAGACATTTAGATAAATGCACAATATAAAAACAAGAAGTAGACCTACATATATGTGATTAGCATGTTTTTGAGTAATGTACCAAGGAAATTTAATTGACAAAGGATAGCAGTTGCAACAAATGGTGCTAGAATTACTGGGCATCCATATGCTAAAATAACAAAACAAAAATGATAGTGTCTACTATAATTTTGCAATGGGAATTCTCATATTTCACTGTTGGGAATGCAAAATGGCAGAGACTTTGGAGAGTATTTTGGTTGTTTTTTATGAAGTAAACCACATAGTGATTATACTGTCCAAAATTCATTAAAATTTAACATATATATAAATGGCAAATCTTTTTATTTTTTTGAGAGGGAGGGGGGGAGAGAGAGAGAGAGAGAGAGAGAGAGAGAGAGAGAGAGAGAGAGAATTTTTTTTTAATATTTATTTTTTAGTTATTGGCGGACACAACATCTTTGTTGGTATGTGGTGCTGAGGATCGAACCCGGGCCGCACGCATGCCAGGCAAGCATGCTACCGCTTGAGCCACATCCCCAGCCCTAAATGGCAAATCTTAACATATAAAATTTCTCAAGAAAACATAGCAGCTTGTTATGGTTTGAATAAGAGTTGTTGACCCCTTCCCTTTTCTCTATCTGATTCTCAGCCTCAATGAAGTGAACAGCGCTCCTCTGCCATGGTCTTCTGTCATGGTGTTCTTGGGCCCAGAGCAATGGAGTTGGTCTTCCAAAAACTAAACCTCTGAAATGATAAGCTAAAATATACATTCCCTTTCCTAAGTTGCTCTCATCCGGTATTTTGATCTCAGCAATAAAAAGCTAAGCAACACATAGCTATCTTTTGACATTACATTAAGAAATTATTTCATTGATAGGAAATAAGTATTATAAAGTGAAAGAAATGGATAAATTGTACTTATTAAAATACAGATATTGCCCTTAACACATGTTATTTTAAATAATAAGAAATGCCACAGGCCCAGAGAAAAAATTTTCAATATATAGTTATATATATAGAGAGAGGGCTATATAAAGAATTTACATATTTATGTTAATAATGATGATAACAGAACATCAAACACTATTTTAAAGCAGGAAGAGTGATATTTAACCAAAGAATAGTTATGGGTGGCAAATCAGTCCATTGAAATATAGCCAATATCATTGCTATTAGAAAGATATGTATTAAAATCATAATAAGATGCTACTATATGTCTACTAATATAATTAAAACTAAAAAAATATAGAGTTTGGAGTAGAGTTTAATGGTGGAGTGCTCAACTCACATATATGCAATATATATATATATATATATATATATATATATATACACACACACACACACATATATACACACATACACATATATATGTTTGTATGTGTATATATATATTTGTATATTGTTTTACTTACTATGTACAGTATATTATTTATACAATTATATACTTAAGCATTGCCAATAAAAAATTCTGCTATGAAGAGCAACAGGGATTCTCATATTTCACTTTTGGGAATGCAAAATGGCAGAGACTTTGGAGAGTATTTTGGTAGTTTGTTATGAAGTAAACCATATAGTGATTATACCGTCCAACATTCTATGGTCTTAGGTATTTCCCAAGAAAAATGAAACTGCTTGCTTGCAGTACAGTATTTACAATAAGCTAAATCTTGGGGCTGGGGATGTGGCTCAAGCGGTAGTGCGCTCGCCTGGCATGTGTGCGGCCCGGGTTCGATCCTCAGCACCACATACAAACAAAGATGTTGTGTCTGCCGAAAAAACTAAAAAAAAAAAAAATTAAAATTCTAAAAAAAAAACCCCTAAATCTTTAAAGAACACAGGTATTTATGAAGTGGTAAAAAAATGAGAAAATTATTACACATTCATTCTATAGAATACAACTCAACATTACAAAGGAACAATTGACTGATACATGAAACAACATGAATGAATCTCAAAAACATGATTCTGGGAGAGGGAAAAGCAGACCCAAAACATTTCATATAGAATGGTTTCATTTTGACATTCTAGAAAAGTCAGTGCTATTGAGATAGGAGTGATCAGTAACTGCCAAGCTATCTTGATCATATCAGTAACTACCAAGCCTCAGTGTGGGGGAAGAATTACTTCAAAGAAACACCTAGAACTTCTTGGGGAAATGATGCAGGAAAGTTCTATGGGTGGCCTAGAATGACCCACTTCTCCTGTTTTTCACTAGTAGATCTCAAGAATAACTATAGGAACCCAGTACCATGGGGAGAAACTGCCAGGAATAGCCTTGACTTTGTTCCTTTTTCCTTTGGAGCAGTATATTCTTCAAAGCTTCCCAGTGAGTCATGTTATCCCTGAGGTATATAACAAAACATTTGTTGGCTTTTGGGGTCCCTCAGGTTTAGTGAATTGGGGTACCTGCAGTCAATACTCATTTTAGTGTTTTCACTGCTGTGACTAAAGACTTGACAAGAACAATTTCAGAGGAGGAAAAGTTTAGTTTGGGGCTCAAGGTTTCAGAGTTCTCATTCCACAGAAGGCTGCCTCCATTCCTCAGGACTTGAGACACTGCAGAACATTATGTATAAAGAGTGTGGCAGAAGGAAGCTGCTCACATGATGATCAGGAACGTTACAGAATCTCTACTCACCAGATACAAAATATATGCCACAATGACCCCCTCCTCCAGCCATACTCTACCTGCCTTTGGTTACCACTTAGTTAATTCCACTGATACACTGACTGGTTGATACACTGACTGGGTTATAGTTCTCGTAACCCAGTCATTTCTACTTGGAACTTTCTTGTATTGTCTCACACATGAGCTCTTAGGGGACACCTTACATCTCATAACGATACTCCATCTACTCTGTGCAATGTTTGGATGGATGGAGATTTCAAGAACTATCTCATGATGGAACCCAGGCTTTTAAAACATTTTTTCCATATTTTTATTGATGCATATATTTGTACATAATAATTAGATTTGTTGTTACTTATTCATACATGAATACAAAATAACAATATAATTTGACCAATATCATTACCCAGTATTTCCCCAGCTTTCTTTATCTTTTTTTATCTTTATCTTATTTTTCTCTCTTGTTGCCTATCTTTAAGTATTACATCTGCTTCACTTAAATCATTATGTACTAGTGTTTTCTGTCTCACTAGACTCAGATAATTAGTAAAACTGCAACTGAGGATGCAGTGGGCAAAATTATTTGGACTCCTGTTCTACTGGTTGGCACAGTGATGAGCTCTGCTATCTTCCATAGGTTCAAAGTCATTTATTGAGACTGGTTATTAGTGAACCTGATTCACAATATTGGTGCTGTGAGAAGGGTTTGGTATGACAGAACAATGGCTTTCCATTAATGTGGGAAGGAAACTCCAGTCCCCAGCCTTAGGTGGAGACCCTATGGGAACATAGGATATGAACATCCAACTATCTGAGTTATAAGGCTGGATGGCTGACAAAAGGGATGTGTTACCTTGCCCCTCACCAATGTAAATGAGCTGGATCCATGGACCAAGGCAGAAAGAAAGAAATGTGGAAATAAGGGACCATTATCTGGTTGTTGAGCACTTATGTGATCACTCATTAATAGATCCTGAAAGCTTGCTAAGTGGGTATTCCTGAGGCATGAGAAGGAATGAACATGTGCACTGTTGACCATCACAGATGGGGAAACTCACTATGAAAAGTACAGATTTGGAAGAAGGCCTGACTGTTATGTCTGTCTGACAAAGGGACACTGGAGAACTGTTTGTCTATGGTTAAATGGTACAGGTAAGAATGAAGCCAAGGTCTTTAAGTTCCCACTGGAGGCCAATGGCCTTGTATTCCTGTCAAGATAAGAGAGGAACCAGGCAGGGCACCTTCTGCCTGAGGTTCTATTTTCTCGGGACACTGAGGCAGGAGGATAGATTGAGTAGAGGAGTTTGGGGCAAGACTGAGCAACATAACAAGACCCTGTATCTTACAAAAATGAGGCCAGTATAGACTTGGGTTAGGTTCCTGAATTCTAGATTTACATGACCATGTTTTGGGGTTCCCTTAGATAAAAAATTAAACTAATGAGATCAAAAGGTTTTGGGACAAACCTGGTAAATCCTGAGATTTACCTGAAAATAGTGCTTATCTGCTTGTAGATGGGCCCCTTTGACCACTTCAGGTGCTGGTGAGTAGGGTTCTCACTGTGAAGTGCAATATAGGCATTGGTATTTGGGCTATTTTTTTTTTTTTGTATACAGAACATTGCCACTAAGGGTATACACCCTGATAGCTAGATATTGAGCTATAACAGTGGAGTATTTTCATTCCTGCTGGCCACCTAAATTATTCAACTCCTTCCCAGTTATACCAAAAAGAGAGGTATATTGTATACTAAATGGAAATAAAGACATTACATTCATTACTTATTTCCAGGATACTCTATGGATATAAAATTCTGCAGATTCTGAAGCCTAATATAGAGGATATAGTATTTGCATGTAACAGACTGTTATGGTTTGGATATGGAATGTCCCCACAAAGCTTGGTTCCCAATGCAGAAATGTCCAGAGGTGGGGCTTTTAGGAAATAATGTGATCATGAGAGCTCTAACCTCATCAGTGGATTAGCCCATTTGGGGATCAATAATCTGAATGGATTTATTGGAAACTTTAAGCAGGTGAAGTGTCATGGTTAGAAGAAGTAGGTCACTGAGGTCTTGCCCTTGAAGACTATATATATCTTATCCTTGCCCCCCTCATCTCTTTCTCTACTTCCTGGCTGCCACAAGTTAAAGAGATTTCCTCTGCCATATCTTTCCACCAAAATGCGTTGCCTTGCTGCAGGATCAAAGCAATGGACCTGGAAATTTCTTCAACTGTGATCCTAAATGAATCTTTCCTCTTTTAAGTTATTTATGTCTGTTATTTTGGTCACAATGATGAAAATCTGACCAACATACATACACAAAACATACATGCACATAATTATTTATAATTCCTAATACAATATAAATGTTATGTATTATTTAGGGAATAGTGCCAAAAAATGTCTCCACATGTGCAATACAGACACAATATTTTTTTTTCAAATATTTTTGACCTATGATTCATTGAATCTACCAACACAGAATCTGTGGATACAGAGGGCTGGCGATATTTTGTTATTCAAGTCTACTTTGGTACAGATAAAAATGTTACTATACACCATGTTGTTATGTAACTGTCCAGCTTAGCTGGTCAAAGAGGCCTCTAGTGCTTGGAAGTCATGAGTGCCAAAGCTACTTGGACAAGAAGCCAAATATGTCCTAAGCTACAACAAACAAACAAACAAACAAAACAAAACAAAAAAACTGAGACAGGGTCTCACTATATTTATATTGATCAGGCTGTCCTTGAGCTCCTGGGCTCAAGTGATTCTTCCGCCTCAACTCCCAAGTAGCTGGAACCATAGGCAGGTATCACTATAGCTAACTTAAAAAAAAGCCATTTTGGCACTCACTAATAAAAAGGAGGCCAGATGGTTGGTAACACTCTTTGGGTCCTGAAGATAGTATATACCCCACTTGGGGTTCCTTTGTTCCCTATAGCCAAGATAATCAAGAAAGCCACTGATAATGAATGAATCCCTTACAACACTAAAATTTGGAAGCTGTTCAACAAGTAGTGACTTAGACACTGACTTTAAAATCTTTGAAGCATGATAGCCTGATGAAATTTCAGCTGTTTACAACCTCCATGCATTCTGATTGAAGGCTATGGTGATGAAAACTGACACCAGGGTACACCAGTGTCTCAGATCTTGGACATCTAAATTGTCTAAGGCAGCCTCCAGATATATTTCTTTTGAATAGCAATTCCTTGCTTGCTCTTAGGAACTGAAGAGGACTGAATTTCTCATGGATAGAACACCTCATGCAACTCTGCAACCTCAAATGCTCATTCTCACATGTGTATTCACAAATCCCACCAATAAATCTGGACAACTTCAACAGAGTTCACTGGAAATGGTATATTCAACATTGGGTCCTGCTAGAACCTCAAGGGACTGGTAGGCTCCATTAACAAACAGGTATCCTCCCAGAAGAGATTTAAAGAAGCTTTGATTCCTCATGTGAATACCTAGAGCCCAGAACTGAGTCATATCTAGATAGTATGGAATGGTTTACTGACAGCTCTAGGAAACAATAGAATAGAGACTGCAACTACCATCCAGCCAGCAGGTACCCATCTTTTGACTGAGATATTTTGCTCATACAGGTCACTCTTTGAATCC
Source organism: Marmota flaviventris (assembly GCF_047511675.1). Taxonomy (NCBI): domain Eukaryota; kingdom Metazoa; phylum Chordata; class Mammalia; order Rodentia; family Sciuridae; genus Marmota; species Marmota flaviventris. Next base: position 127,786,489 of record NC_092499.1, read on the forward strand.
ACTGTTCATGAGAACCTTTGCTAATGGCCAAGCCACCTTGTCAGGAAAATGGCTACAAAGTGAATGAACTATTAAAGTTTCCTATTATGAGAACAAGGAGACTATGTCAATAGCTTTGCTGTCTGGAAGAGACAAATAATAAATATGTCACTCATGTGGATGCTGAGACCACTGTAGTTGCCTTAGAGAGGAATTTATGTCAGAGTTTTGGATATCCCATGGGACTTCAATTCTGGCCAACAGCTTCCTGTACTACCTAACACATGACAATGGGAACTCACACATGGATCATGATGAACTGCACATGTACTCTGTGTTTTGCAGTCCAATGGAATAGTTGAACAAAGGGATAGATGATTCACAAAATAATCACACATGAAGACAGCTTGTTAGTAACGTGGCATTCTCAACCTGGCAATATGGATATTAAATTCTTCATTCCCAATGCAAGGGAAGCATGGTATTTCTGTGCATGTTGGGAATCACCGACATTGGTGGAGATGGAGACAGACCAGTGAGTTGCTTGATCACACTGCACCTGTGAATACCAATTTCATTGTTCCCAACAACTCATTTTCCTTTAGAATGCATATTCTGGGAGGTAGTTTTGCAATTAAACCGACCACAGAACCATTGAAAGGTTACCCTTACTCTAACTTAGATATATTTATTTAGGGCTCTATCCATCTTCCATGGAGGAGAGGACCGGGAGTAACAGGTTACTAGGTCTCTGTAGTGGTTCCCGGGGCTCCCATCTTTCTAGCTGAGTTTCTGATGTTATCAGGAAAGTCAGGTTCACACAGGTCATTACCTTTGTTCCTGGACTGTATGACTGAAATAAAAATTGGTTAAGCAACAAGCACTATGATACCAGCAAATGCAGTAGTTTCAGGACAAAGATAGACTGACTGGGCTATACCCAAACTAATCACTATACTATAGATAGGGATTATTTGAGATCCTGAGAGGAGTGGGGGTGGGGAAGGCATTAAACTGTCAATCTGTTTTTTATAGGAGCATGGCACCAGAGAGTCTGGAAGCATAAGGTCTTTTTAAAAAGGCATCCCCAAGCTTTGGGCAATGAAAGAAACCTGATGGTGCTGCATAACAATATGCACTTGCTGAAACTTACTGAATTACCTACTGAAAAAGAATGAATTTTCCTTTAATAAAATAAACTTAAAAACTAAAGAGTTATTGCATAAATCTCCTTATAGTCTTTTTCTTACCTTAGGAGCTTCCCAAATATGAAAAATATGATTAGTCCCTGCCCACAGATTTTTTTTTTTTCAATTTACTCCTCCTACAAAAACATAAAAGGGCAAGAGTCCTGGCTACAGGTTCAGACTTTTCTTTTGCCCCAGCTCCCACTCACGGTTATATGAACTGATCATTATTCCTGCCTTATTACCTTTAGACATCATTACTTCTTGGGTAGTGCTTCTCTTCTTTCTGTAGTCTTAATGCTGATGGGATACAAGAAACATTACTCTAAAATATGGGATCTTGGCACACTAGGTATTTTATTATACTAATTTTTATTTTGTGGTTCTAGGGATTTAATCCATGGTCTCAAACATGCTAGGCAAACTCCCTACCACTGAACTACATCCCCAGCCCACACTCAGTAATTTGAATCAAATATAAGAGAGGAAAACCACAGAAGCAAGAAGATTTCTCTGACCTTTTCCTGACCCTCATTTCCTGAAGAACCTCACAGAGGAAGAAAAACAAAGAGGAAGTTTAGATATACAAATAGATAGCAGAGAGATATACACAGAGAGAAAAAAACATATGAGTACATAGTTCAAGACGGCCATTTGCAAGTCAGAACTCAAACATACCAGCACTTTAATCTTAGATTTCCATCCTCTAGAATAGGAGAAAATAAACTTCTGTTGTTTAAGCTTCCCAGTCTGTGGTGCTTTGTTATGGCAGGCTTAAGAAACCGATACAATGCTATAATAATTAACTCAGCCATCATCTCACTTTAGAAAATGATCCCCTGACTACTCAGTTTGTTTCTATATACTTTTACTCTGAGTAATAAAATACCCTGGACTTAGAGTTTGCTTCTCTCTTGTTCAATAAAAATTTTAGTTACATGTCTTGCAAGTGATTTTTCTCCCATTTAATAGTCTTCATTCAAAAAGAGCCAATAACTAGCAAATGAAAGGGAAAGAGGCAAGCATTTATTATGTGGGTGACCTAATCCATTTTCTGTTTATATAATGAAATACATGAAGCTGTGTACTTCTTAAATAATACTCACAATATCGGTGGCTGAAAACTCAAGATCAGGTAGCCCCATCTGTTCTTCCTCTGGTGAGGACTTCAGGGTGGTGACATCACAATGGTGGAAGTTCATGTCATAGGACTGGTAAAAATATTCAGGAGTTAGGTTTCCTCTTTTGAAACAACTTTGTGTCTTGGAAACTAACTAGAGTCTTGGAAGAATTACATTAACATCTTCTGAGGGAATGTCCTCAGTGACATAATTACTTTTCACTAACTTCCACCTCTTTAAGGTCTCTCCAACTCTCAAATATTGCCATATAGGGGTTAAAACTTCCAGCATGTGAAACTTTTTTTTGTACCTGGGATTGAACCTAGGGGTGCTTAACCACTAAATCACATCCCCAGCCCTTTTCTAAATATATTCATATTTTTATAATATATACATATATATTTATATATGTTTACACATATACATATATGTATAATATATATTTTGAAACACAGTCCCACTGAGTTGCTTAGGGCCTTGCTAAGTTGCTGAGGCTGGCTTTGAACTCATGATCCTCCTGGCTCAGCTTTCTGAACTGCTGGGATCACAGGAGTGTGCCACTGTGCCCAGCTCAGCATATGAAACTTTCAACACATTCAACACAATTTGTTGAAAAAATTACCTTTTCTAAATTCAATGGTTTTGGCCCTCTTACATTACATTTGACTACATATGATCTGAATAAATATTTATGAAAAAAATATAAAAATGGCTACCAAGTTATACAAAAATGATCAGCATTATTAATCATCTTGGGACTGAGAATCACAACTACAATGAGCTATCTTCTGAAACCAGTTACAATGGCTATTATAGAAAATAAATGGAGGGCTGGGGTTGTGGCTCCGTGGTAGAGTACTTGCCTGCACATGTGAGGCCCTGGCTTCAATCCTCAGTACCACATAAGAATAAATAAGTAAAATAAAGGTATTGTGTCCAACTACAACAAAAAAAAAAAAAAATGAATATTTTTTTAAAAAAGAAAATAAATGCAGAGAAAAGAGAACTTTATACACTGGGAGATATTACAGTTAGTATATACATTATGGAGGATGAACAGATTAAAAATGTTTTATATATACAAATTTTACTATTTTATTTTATATATAACCAGTGTTGGGATATATGTATCTATATTGGGATATATGCATGCGTATGTATCTCAATATATTATTTAGCCATAAAAAAGGATGAAATCCTCCAATTTGTGGTAACATGGATAAAACTGAGGGACATTGTATTTAAGTGAAATAAGCCAAGTACTGCAAATAACTTGTTCCCTTTTGTATGTGGAAATTAAAAAGTTGATTTTGGGGAGGTAAAGAGAATAATAGTGGCCATAGAGGTTAAGAAGGATGGGGGAAGAAGTAGATAGAGGCTGAATAATAGGTATCAAAATGCAGTAACATAGGAGTTTTGATGTTCTACGGCACAGTTAAGTAACTATTACTCACAAAAAGTATTCCTTTTAATAAAGTGCTAGAAGAGAGGATTTTGAGGTTCTCAGCACAAATAAATGTTAACTGATTTAGAAAATGTATTATATACACATATGGACTTATCATACTCTACCTTTGTTGGTGTGAACACTACTCAGTGCCTAAGAAAGCTTTTTGATCTGGGCAGTGAGATAAGGAAAACATTAAAGAACAGGATAATGAAGGAAATGGAGAGGGGAAACTGGTCACTTCCTTTGTCTCCAATCTTTAGGTGAAGATCAAAGCAGAGTGACCTTAGTTGAAGAGTAAAAGAATGTATTCATAAAATATCTTAAGAAATCCATCTGTGCAGTGGGCAGGTAAAACCTATGCTAAGTATTTCCCCTGCTTGTAGGCATAGAGCAACAGTCCGTTGTATCCTTGTATGCCAACAATGATGAGTAATAAAATTTTCAAACCTTCTCTGCTGAGTTCCCCAAGTTCTTCCTTTGGGATCAGTAAAAACTTTATACTTGAAGCATTTGTAGCCCTGGGGTTGAACAACTCCTTAAACATATACTGTTATTGTATGTCGGCAAAGTACTTCTTGACAAATAATAATAAATTGTGGGTTGCAAGTGAAATATAACTGTTTATTCTACACTTTATCTGGAAAACATGCAAACTTACACTTTTGCATTTGCATACATTTATGGTTATTTATAATATTGTTTACAGAAATGGGAAATAAAAGCTAAAGTGCTTCCTGCAGACAAAAATATATAAAATTATTATTTTTTGCAGTTCTAAAGATAGAATCCAGCGCCTGATACATGTTAGGCAAATACTCTACCACTGAGCTACATCTGTAGCCCTTAATATTTAATTCTTAAACATCATATTTTAGGGAAGGCAAGATAGAAGGAGCCAATTTCTCTATAGAAATTCTTGCTTTATTTGGCACAGTATATAAATATTCTTTCACTATAACTAGATTGCATTCATACATGTCTTGCTCTTGGATTTCTTTTTAAAATGTCTTTTTTTTCCTCCAAAGAAAGCTAACTCTGAGGCCATATTTTATTAGGCATCAAGCTGCTTACTTTATTGTGGAAGTAAATAACAACCAAAAGCCTCAGAAAAAAAAGGTTCTGTTGTTGTTGTTGTTTGTCTTGTATCCTCACCAGGAAATTAATACAAATTATCTGCCTAGATTTACAACTGTGACATTGTGGTTAGAATGTAAATCAGTGGAAGAGAACTTGCCTAGCGTATGTGAGGCCCTGGGCTTGATCCCCAGTTCTACAAAGAAAAATATTGTGACACTGAATTGAATAAGAATACAGTACAGTTCCTTGTCCACTTATTCATTGGGTTTTCTTGTATGTGTTATGTTTTTTAAGTTCTTTATATATCTTGGAAATTAATGCTCTGAGATGCAGGTGGCAAAGATTTTTGCCCATTCTGTAGGCTCTCTCTTCATAATATTGTTTCCTTTTCCATGAAGAAGATTTTTAGTTTAATGCCATCCATTTATTGATTATTGATTTTACTTGTTAACTTTAGGAGTCTTGTTAAGGAAGTCAGTTCATGAGCCAATATGTTGGAATGTACAAGTAACAATAAATGTTGGTAAGGATGTGGGGGAAAAGGTACACTCATACATTACTGTGGGGACTGCAAATTGGTGCATTCATTCTGGAAAGCAGTATGGAGATTCCTCAGAAAACCTGAAATGGAATCACCATTTGACCCAGTTATCCCACTCCTCAGTATATATCCAAAGGATTTTAAATCAGCATACTACAGTGATGCTGCCACATCAATGTTTATAGCAGCTCAATTCACAACAGCTAAGGTATGGAATCACCATTGATGCCTTTTAACAGATGAATGGATAAAGAAAATATTATATATATATATAGGAGCTTTACTCAGCCATAAAAAAGAATGACTTTATGACATTTGCTAGCAAATGGATGGAACTTGAAACTATCATGCTAAGTGAAATAAGACAGTACCCAAAGGCCAAAGGTTGAATGCTTTCTCTGATAAGTGGAAGTTAACCAAAATAAGGGTGGGGTGAGGGGAAGAATAGAAGTCCAGTAGATCAGACAATGGGGACTGGAGAGAAGGAAGGGGGAGTAATATGAAAGACAGCGGAATGAATCTGACATAATTTTCCCACATACATATATAAGAACATCACAGTGAATCCTACCATCATGACATCCACAAAAATGGGATCCTAGCTAGAATAAGACATATTCTTTGCTTGTATAATTACATAAAAATGGATTCTAATGTCATACATAACTACAATAAATATAAAAAATATACTGCTGAAAAAAATATACTTGACAAAACATTATCTGGAACTGGGTATCTTTACACTTTCAGTATTTAAAAAATAAGAATTCATCTGAGGGCTGGGATTGTGGCTCAGAGGTAGAGCACTCACCTAGGACGTGTGAAGCCCTGGGTTCAATCCTCAGCACCACATAAAATAAAATTAAATAAAGATATGTGTCCACCTATAAGTAAAAAATAAATATTAAAAAAAGAATTCATCTGAATGGCATTCCTATTCTATAACTATGAAAAGAACTATCTGTTGATTGCAATGGAGGTGAAGGTTTTGAAAAGTTCCAGGCACTTGAGATTAAGGAGTTCAACTTGTGTTTTATGTAAATCATTGATCATGTGAAAAAATAGTAAGTACAAACAATTTTCAAAGGATTGGGTCTATCAGATTTTCAAATATATGTGAAAAATCTGTAAACAACTACAGGTTAAGGGGGTTGGGATATAATTCAGTTGGTAGAGTATTTGCATCACATGCACAAGGCTCCGGGTTCACCACACACACACACACACACACACACACACACAAAATACAGGTTAAGAATCACTACTATTCTCTTTATATGTATGACTTTATGATATACTGAAAAAATATGGAAATTGTTTGAGTGTGTATGTGAGGGTTTATTTCTGAATGTCTATACAATTATATTGGTCAAGTTTCCTGACTTTATTGAAACCACATTGTTTTGTTTACTATAGTTTTTTTTTTTTTTTTTTTTGCGGGGGGGCGGGGGGAGACAGGGGGAGGGCAGGTGTTCCAGGAATTGAACTCAAGGGCACTCGACCACTGAGCCACATATCCAGCCCTATTTTGTATATTTATTTAGAGACCAGGTCTCACTGAGTTGCTTAGCACCTAGCTTTTGCTGAGGCTGGCTTTGAACTTGCAATCCTCCTGCCTCAGCCTCCCAAACCACTGGGATAGCAGGCATGTGCCACCACACTCAGCTGCTTACCATAATTTTGTAATAGGTTTTGAAATCAGGATGTATGAAACACCTATTTGTTTTTTCTTTTTTCAAGACTGTTTTGGCTATATCACTTATACCATATAAAATTCAGGATCCTCCAGACATGTTATCTCATGCTTGTAATCCCAGGGACTTCAAAGGCTGAGGCAGGAGGATCACAAGTTCAAAGTCAGCTTCAGCAACTTAGCAAGACCCTAAGCAACTTAGTGAGACTCTGTCTCAAAATACAATATAAAAAGGGCTGGGGATGTGGCACATTGGTTAAGCTCCCTGGCTTTAATCCTTAGTACCAAAAAATTAAAATAAAAATAAAATTCAGGATCAATAATGTTTTGATATTGCCAAATATTTTCTTTTTGATCAAACTGTAGGTGGATTCTCTGAGCTCTCTTCAAGACTAGGTTTTAAATTTGGATTATAAAAATGACAGACTCAACAGAAGTTATTTTATCCACTCTCCTCCTTCCACATTAAAATACTCAACAAACAGTAACACAGTATCTAATAGCTGAGGGCACAACCCTAGATGATTGAAGGATTCCAAAAGAGTGTATTACAGCTGACACCTAACTATAGCAGCTCCCCAACAGTTCCTTACCTCATTTATAAAGAAAGGGTTTACAAGAGTTTAAATTCTTTTTTGTCTCTTTGAGATGCATTTTTTTCAAGAATATCTTTCTCAAGGCCTGGAAATAAACTGCTTTGAAAGGCAATGTTCAAAGAGAAGCAACTCTTTCCCCTAGTCTTATTGGGAAGATAGAGTACTTTCTTCAATAACTGTTGGACAGAAGACTGCCTAATCATGTAAATTGGCCAGACTTTTGTGATTTCTCACTTTCCTGACTTTACTAGTAAAGCCTTGTTCCCTCTCCCCTCCACCTCTTTCGTTATTCTCTCTTTAAAATGCCCTTTCACCTCTGTACAGATCAAAGTTGAGTTCAGCACACTTTAGACCCTCCTTTCTATTGCAATACACATTACTAATTAAAATGTTTTACCACTTAGCTAGTATGTCTGTCTTTTTAAAAAAAATATATTTGACAATTCCATTGTCTTGTATGACCTTGTTTGGGGGTCGGGGGAGAACACTTGAATTTCATATTATACTTTAAATTCTTGATATCTCAGGGGTTGGGGATATAGCTCAGTGGTAGAGTACTTGCCTCACATGCTTGTGGTCCTGGGTTCTATGTCCAGCAATGAAAAAAAAAGATTTTGGTAAACAACATATAGTAGGATAGTAGTTTCTTTGATGTTGGGGGTTGCTACTTGGTATTATCGACCACAACTTGAGGCCATATTCTATATAAAAGTAAATCTGACTGTCAAGCCATGAGGGGTGTCTGTTTCTGAGATATTAAGGCATTTGTTTCAATGTGGTGTTGGAAGAATGTACTGCTGAAGGACAGCAGAGTGGAATGAGGAGCCTTAAAGTAAGGGAACCAGAGTTATCATTAAAATGACAGATTCCTTGCTAAGTGAATAATGTTTGAAGAATATGGCTTTAAGGAGCAGTTTCCTATTTCTGCTGTTCTCTGTGTGGCTTTGGGTCAATTTCTTAACCTCATTCTGCCTCTAATTTCTGATCTGTAATACAGCAGAGTCCTGATGTGATATTTTGAGGTGTACAGGTGATAATCCATGTGAATATTAACTCTATAGTTAATATATGCTGGTATCTACATTGTCAAGAAAGCATGTGAATGCTGTCCAAGAATGCTATCCCTCCAGGGCTGCTGTGTGGAAATTGAGTCTTAGTATAGGTTTTGTCTTCTGGAAAGAAATCCATGAACCACCTTTTTTTTGGAAGTGACTTCTTTATACATGAAGTCACAAACCAAAATCCTGAGGCCCATCTGACCAAGTGACTCTTCAAATTCTTTTCTTGACTACTTTTCTTGATTCTATCATCCAGAATCAAGTGGTGTTTAGCGAAGTTGAAGACAGGTAAAGAAGGTACAGAGTTTGTTCTGTATGGCATTATCTATCTGCTCTGCTGCTCACCAACTTCAGAGCAAGTTCTCCTCAGAAAATAATGATACAAAGAATTATTGAGAATGAGTATATACTATTGTTATTAATGTATTTACATCCCACATACCTGTTAGATTTTCATGGAACATATAATAAAATCAGGTATGTATTTTTTTGTCATGCTGGGGATTGAACCCAGGACCTTCTATGAGAGATGTATGCACTCTACTACTGAAATACATCCTGAAATTAATGTAATCATATATTTAATAACTGACTAGTAGTGATATATCTAATAAGTAGTAGAACCATGAAAGCCATACCATTGAGTCTTCATGTTTCTGTTATCAGTTTCTTATTACTGACCATGTTTTGGGTTCACATAATCCTGGAAAGACTATTTGAGATTTCACATTGCCTTCCTTGAATAGGAGCCCCCAAATCCCCAGAAACAGAAAAGTATTATAGGCATTGCACAATTGGTTAACTCAATATTTACATCCGCACATCAGAAGGAGAAAGAGAGGGGTCTGGAGAGAGAGAAGATGACACACAAGAGAGAGAGATCAATCAATTCAGTTTCCACGAAGACAGAGTTGTTATATGCTATATTTAACGAGACACAGAGCACAGAAGTACAGGGGCAGTCCAGAAGAAAAAGGCAAAAACATAGGGGAGGTCATTTGAACGAACTTGCCCTTCAACCCTTTGATCTTGTTTCTGATTGCAAAAAGACAGAGGTGTATGCATGACACAGCTATCTTTCAATAAGCCAAAGGATGAAAGCATACTCTTTACCGATAATACAAATAATATCAGTCAGTTGAATCCCTCCCTGTGAACTTTAACCTGCCTTTCCTATGATTTTTTTGTTATGATCAACTTACTATATTATGAAATAATTTGAGTATAGCTTTCTATGTGAAAAAAAGAACACAATTATCATTATAAGTAAAAGAAACCACTAAGTTTTATACCCTGTATTTGTTTTCTTGGAAATCTCTAGTTTCCTTTATATTTGGAAATCAATTTGCCTCTGTCCTTTATTTTTATTTTTTTTATTTTTAAATATTTATTTTTTTAGGTGTAGATGGACACAACACAATGCCTTTATTTTTATGTGGTGCTTAGGATCAAACCCGGGAACTGCCTGTGCTAGGCGAGAGCTCTACCGCTGAGCCACAATCCCAGCCCTGTCCTTTATTACATAAATTCTACAACTAGGTAGTTTACATAGATTGTAGCATTGCTCTTTATATGAAGTGAAATTAAATTAAATGAAGATTATAGGCTCATTTTTATCAAGAAAATTTTTTAATCTTGAAATTATCTAAATATAGTATTGATGCCCAGAGTAGATGACTACAGCATTACTTGACAAAACAAAAACCCATCTGTTGAATTATATTAAAATTGCCTGTAAAATGTAAGTTGTGTTGGTGTATTTGTTGCCAATATCTCATAAATCTTGAGCATTTATTTATCATAGATCTTCTCATAAATCTTAAGCAAATGCCCCCTCACTAGAATATTTTGTAGCTCATTAGATTGAGGATTGTATTACTCGAACGACAGATGGATGCTCTTGAGTCTCAGACACACGCTGTGGAATCGTCCTTCACCAGAGAATGTTTCTTTTAACAAAGTCATACTAGCATTAGTGCACTCAGCATTGTAGGCCCTACTAGAATCCTAGTGTGCAAGTTCAAGTCCTGAATATTTTTCCTCACTTCTTCTTAGTATTTTTTGTCTTGGTGGTTTCAAGTGAGATAATTCCTATTCAACCCAGATTGATGAATACCATCTGCACTAGTCAAGACAATTAGTGTCTATTCACACATAAACTATCAGAAGAGTGTCAAAGATTCCCCCTGAAATGATGGATGAAACAGATAAGATAAATTTTCCCAAATTACTCAAAGTAAATTACTCAAAGTAAATTAAAATTGGAAAAAATCACAACATGAACAGTTAAAAAAATATTTCCTTAGATGATAAAATAAAGATTGCAATTTCATTTTTTAAAAGCCAGTAATACAAAAATGCGAGCTTCCTCTAGCACATATATGCACACATTTTGTGACAGGCATTTTTTATTTCATTGAAAAATGAAAATAACTCAATACTCATTCACCAAACAATAGGAAAATAATACACCTGTATTAGGATTTATCATTAAAAGGCAATATCACACAGAAATTTAGAAAAACAAGATAGAAGAAATAAAACTCTCTAGCTTTTTGATAAGGAGGAAATAAAAAATATGAAATTAGCACTTACATGATAACAAAGTGGCTGATCTCTGCATTCAGAATAGGAAGCTGAGTATTCCACCCACAAAAATTTATGTCTTTGTGTACCTTTCTCAATAAGAACAAACTCAGTGATACAATGGCAATTTTCACAGTCTTCCTAACCATGAGTCTGAGAAGATTCTGCCTTATGGCTCCCAGAAAGTCTCTACTCCTCTCCTTTTCAATAAGAGGAAATTCAGAGGTAGTTTCCAGAAAACACCTGCTTTCCCTAAAATATGTGAGACCCCCATCCCAACATCAAGGAGTAAAGTTAGAAAAGATGAAGATGATTGGAAAGAGATTTTTGAGAAATGATTATAAATTCACAAAAATTTAAAAGACAAATGAGAGATATTAATACATAATACTAAAAATGAATAGGGTTGTAGATGATATCTGTGTGATCAAAAACACAAAAAAGAAAAGGATGAAGAAAAAAGAGAAGAAAGGAGGAAAAAGGGAAGGGAGGAAGGAAGGAAATTACATAAAAGTGTTAGAGACATTTGCAAGCCAAAAAAAAATTTTAAAAGCAAGAACAAATATTACCAGGCCTGCCAGCAGCGGTAACAAGTTGTTGGTCAGCAAGCAGAATGACTGGAGAAAATGCGTTCTCATACAAAAGAACTGCATTCCGCAACCAACCACTAAGGGAGGGCAGGGAGCAGCTGTCCTTGCCCCTGCAGACCCCACAGTGAGGCTCTGAGCTCAGCTGCATTGGCTGTGGCACCGCCCTGGGTGGGCGTGGTGTGGAGGAGGAGGGAGGAGGACTTCTTCCACGGGGCATCTGCACTTGCGCAGGAGGCACCCAGGGATAAGTCTCCAGATTCCTGCCACCTCTGGCTGTTGGTGGGGAAGGAGCCAGAAAGAAGGGAAGTAAAAGAAGCCTTGTCATCTGATAAAATTCACTGGAATTTTGAAGCTGGAGCAGTGCTGGGTACATTGCCTGATTCACGAGGACATTAGAGACATAAGCATTAAAGTCAAAGTTCTGAAATGAGAAACCCTGTTTATGAAAGGTACATATGAAAATAAAATCTATGAAAGGCAAATTTGGTGTTGGTAAGGCATTCAGTTTCATTCTTCTGTTTCTTCATTATAAAAATGTACAATGGATAAGAGGGTTATGTAGGGAAAGCTCTACATTAATTGAAGTCTCTAACATAATGTATTTGTACAGATAGAGAAATTAATATGAAAAATGAGAAAAGAACCTAAAGTCAGACACATGCTGCAAGAGAGGATTTAAGTTTTTTTTTTCCAACAAAGAAATGATAATGTTTAAGGTAGATGGAATGCTAATTATCCTCGTTTGATCATTACATAATGTATACATGTGTGCAAACATGACATTGTATTATATAAGTATATATAATTATAGTGTCACCTAAAAAGAAATAGGCACATGTGTATATAATAAAATAATTTATAAGAAAGATTAGTGGGGAGTCAGGCATGATGGTGCACTTGTGGAATCCCAGCTACTCTGTACCTTGAAGCAGGATGATTTCTAATTCAAGACTGGTCTTGGCATCTTTATAAGAACCTGTTTGAAACTAAACCCAGCGAGTATTTGTAATGCCTATAAAGTATATGGTGCAGTGTGTGTGTGTGTGTGTGTGTGTGTGTGTGTGTGTGTGTCTTTTTTGGTGGAAATGCATTATTTATGAACCTATGGGAATGTGAGTTTCCTGGATGGGACCCCATCCTCTCAGCTTGGTTCTGGGATGGACATGGATTTCTTCCTCTAAAAAGTGGGTTCTCCACCATCCCCAAGGCTGGGAGGCCCTGTTCATCTGCCAAGGGGAGGTTGCAAGTTGAACTGGTGCCTGTGCCTCCATAGCCTCTATTCTACCTCATGGCCTGCCTTTTCCCTGCCTTATGATTGATAACCATATCCTCAAACTTCCAGCACAACATGGGTCCCACAGATACTGAGTGGAGAGGCCACTTTTCAGGGACCCACACACTCAGAGAACAAAATGGTTGACCTGGAATGGAGCATGCCCCAAACTGGTCTCAAAGGCAACTTGTGTACAGAATGTGGGAGGAGACTCTTCCTAAGAAGAACCAACAAATCTGTGCAGAACTTGAAGGGCTTTGCTGAGCTTCCCTGATAATTTTCTGGAGGAGCTGGACATTCAGAGGTCTTATACCTTCTTCTCTTATAATACTTTCAGGTGGTAGATCACCACAGTCTGAAAAAAAGTCAATGTAGTCCTCAAAATGTCATCATCTGCTGGTTCACCTTAGCATCTTGCATGGGAAATGTTGGAAGTCATTTGAAGTCCTCAAGATTTGTTGAACACCTTACTCACTTGTGAATCTTCTATGTGGCACCTGTGACGGGAGAAGAACCTTGAGAGTCCTAGATATGCAGCTGGGAGTCCTAGATATGCTGGGGAAATCTTAGAGTCACCCAGTGGGAATGGTCTGGTTCTGAGTTCCAGCATACTTCCTCATCCTGCTCAAATAGTTCTTCATTCCAAATTGTAGAATTCTGCCTTTTAGCACTAAATTCACCCTGCTCACTGTCTCTGGATAAACCAAAAGTGGGTCATCTTGGTTTCCTAAGTTGAGCTCAATCAGATCAGTCATAGGCAGCACCATCTTGTCCATGCTATTGGCCTGCATGTTGTCATGTATAACCAGGGATGAGAACTGTAACTCCATCACCTGACACAGTCCTACATGTTGCTTTATTTACTATTTTGCTGAAGATTTTGGAGATTTGAGGAAACTGCCTGTATTAATTAGTTTTCCCTCACTATAACCACATATCAGAGGAATCAACCTACAAAGAGAAAAACTGTCTTTTGGCTCATGGTCAGCTGGCTCTATTGTTTTTGTGCCTGTGGAGCAAGGCAGGGCATCATCATGGGATCATGTGGAGAGCAATGATACTCACTTCAATTTGTATGGGAAGCAGGAAGAGAAAGAGAAAAGGTCCAGGGTCACAATATCCTCTTCAAGAGCATGTCATCTAACTTCCTTTTACTAGGTATTACTTCCTAAAGGTTCCTCTACCTCCATACAGTGTCATGGGATGGTGATTAAACATTCAATACATGGGACTTTGGTGGATATTCCAGATCCAAATTATAGAACTGCAGTCTAGTGTGATGGTGGATGCTTGTAATCTCAGCAGCTCAAGAAGCTGAGGCAGGAGGGTTGCAAGTTCAAAGCCAGCCTAAGCAATTTAGCAAGGCTCTAAGCAATTTAGCAAGGCCCTGTCTCAAAAAATAAATAATAAAAAAGAATAAGGGATGTTGCACAGTGGTTTAGCACCTAAATTATTCTAGGTTGGATCCTTGATACAAAACAAACACCCAAAAGCAAACAAACAAGCAAAAACCAAATTATAGAATTACCAATGATCAGTCAGGTGTGATGGTGCACACCTGTAATTCCAGTGTTTTTGGAGGCTGAGCCAGTAGAATTGCAAGTTCAAGGCCAACCTCAGCAATTAGCAAGGCCCTCAGCAACTTAGTGAGACCCTGTCTCATAATAAAAAATAAAAATGGCTAAGGATGTGGCTCAGTGGTTAAGTCCCCCTGGTCTCAACCTTGGTACAAAAAAAAAATTGCCCACAATCAGTAGCTAGGTATTTCACAGTGTATCCAAGAAAGCCTCAGTTTCTCTTAAAGACAAAAGTATTTTAAAAGAGTTGATGTGAGCAAAGACATTGGACACAGACTGTGAAGCAAGCTTAGTTATTCTTCTATTTCTTCCCTGTAGGGTTTTTGTTCAGATTTAGAACATGGAAGCAATAATAAGTTTTCTTTTTGTGATGTTGGGTGGATTGAACAAAGTAATGCAGTGTGTTGATTAAGAGATGATCTATGTGTGTTAACCAGTGAAGTCAGAAATTGCTAATACTGATGGTGTTCTCCAAGTAATTAAAGATGTTTCAGCAGGCACAGTAGTGTACACCTGTAATCCAGTTAGTTGGGAGACTGAGACCCTCAACAACTTAGTGAGACTGACTCAAAAAGAAAAGAAAAGAAAAGATGGACTGGGGATGTAGATTTTGGCTTCAATTTCAGTATCTAAAATAAATAAATAAATAAATAAATAAATAAATAAATAAATGCATCTTTGGTGTCGATTGTAAAATGCATCATTTTTTTTTTTGCATCACAAGGAACAATACCACTGACAAGCTATAATGCAAATACATCTTACATAGAATTTTACATTACAATTATTGCAAAAATCTTTCAAGTTATATAAATGTGCATATATGACTTATACCATTTTTTGTTGTTGTTACCAGGGATTGATCCACCCAGGAGCACTTAACCACTGAGCTCTATCCCTATCCCTTTTTATTTTTGAGACATGGTCTCACTAAGTTGCTTAGGGCCTCACTAACTTACCTAGATGGGCTTTGAACTTGTTATCCTCCTGCCTCAGCCTCCTGAGTCAATGGAATTACAGGTATGCACCACCTATACCACTCTTACAATTACATGTGATAGAAAATATAAGCAAAATAATACATTAACAGATATTACTAATATTTATACCATCTGGATCAAATTCCTTCACTCATCCTGTCTATGATATTACCCACATTATCATCATCTGTGCTAATGGAGACATCGTTGATGCCACATTTCTTGAGAGTGTCCTACAATAATTTCTGGGAGATGATCTTTACATCCTACTGATATCCTCTCCTGCAAAGTTCTGTTCTGGTGGTATCACTGAAGATGCCAATGGGAGTTTTTAAGACTATGTTTATATATGTATAAGGACAACCACATTATGATTGCCTTCCAGGCAAGCATGTTGTTACAATAACAAATTTAAGATACATTTCTACATGCCAAATGTGAAAATATGCACTCTAGCATCAGTAAAATAAATAATTTTTATTTTTACTTTGTTTTGCAGTGTAAAATCACCTATGTAGATAGTTTTGCATGTGTCTCTTGTTTCTCTTAACCCTGAGCACTCAAGAACTCATTGACCCTTGGTTTTCATTTTGACATGTCACTTCTTTTCCAGATGTGCATATGATATGTGGTTAGTTCATATACTTTTCCCCTCCACACTTTTATTTCTATGAAGATAAAGAATTTAAATGAGTCTTTTTTCCCCAAGGAGTAAAATATGAGCTTGGAAGGGCGAGAAGGTTTCTTCAATTACAAAGGCCCAAAGTAACAGCACCTAATTATTTGCCATCCTGATGTCAGAAGTGAGTTGAACTTCAGGTTGTCTCTATTGCTCACTCCATGTCTTTAGGTCCAAGGAGCTAGTTTTCTCACTGAAGCTATAATTCTGGTGTGAAACAAAGCCCTGTGGTTGAAGAACATAAAAGCAAGAGTTATAAGTCTGTGGATGCCTATGGAGTTCAGTATGCAAATCCCATGGCTTTGTAGGCATGGCTCCTGAGTAGAACTCTGCTGCTGTTCAGTAGATTGCTATGACCTACAGACTGCTATGGAATCCCTTTTGCTTTCATTTATTTATTTATTTTTGCACTAACTGGCAAACTGATGTGAAAATTTGTAAGAAAACGTAGAAGATCTAGAACAAGCAAAACAATCTTGAAAAGAATGCTGTGTTACCTGATTTCAAAATTTTCAATAAAATGATTGTAATCAAAACATAACGATACTTATATAAAGACAGGTATGTGGGTCAACAGAATAGAAATAAGTGTCCAAAAAGTAACCTTTACATATAGTCAACTGACTTTCCAAGGCAAATCAATAGAGAAAAATACTGTTGCTGGTGCAAATTGATACCCACATGCAAGTTGGAACCTTACCTCACATAATATACATAATTGACTCAAAATATATCATAGGTCTAAATGAAATAATAATATATTTAAATTATTCTGTTAACTGATAGGTAAAAGCACAAAAATTATACAAACATAGGAGGAACAATATGATGTTTTTCTATGTATGTATCATTGTACAATGCAAAGTTTAAATCAGGATAAACATATCTGTCTCCTCAAACATTTATCATCTCTTTACAGTGAAAAACTTCAAAACCTTTTGTAAATCTACCTTAAAGTAAATGAAGCCAGGGCTGCGGATACAGCTCAGTTCATACCTCACATGTACATAGGTTCTGGGTTCAATCCCAAGCCCCACAAAAAAAAAAAAAAAGTGAATGAAGCCAATTTGAACGAACTACAGTCAATGTTATTCTATTTATAAAATGCTCTGGAGAATGTAAATCAATCGAGATAGTAAACAGATTAATGGTTACTAGGGTCTTGGGAAGGATGAGGGTAGGATAGATGAAGTACTGGTAATTTCTTTCCTTTTATTTTCTCATCTTTTCTTTCTTTCCAGAACTGGGTATTGGACCCATGGACACTCTACCACTGAGCCATATCACCATCCCTTTTTAAAAATTATATTTTGAGACAGGGTCTCCCTAAGTTTTCAAGGTTGACCTTGGACCTGCTATCTTACCTCAGCCTCCTGAGTAGCTAGCATTATGGGTGTGAACTATCATTCCTAATTAGCAGCTGGGAAATTCTTTTTTTTTCTTTTTTTCCTTTTGGTACTGGGACTTGAACCCAGGGACACTTAACTACTAAGCCCACATCCTTAGCCCTTTTTAAAATAATTCTTTTAGAGACAAGTTCTCACAGAGTTGCTTAGGGCCTTGCTAAGTTGCTGGCTTTGAATTGGTGATCCTCCTGCCTCAACTTCTTGAGTCGCTGGGATTACGGATGTGTGCCACTGTGCCTGGTGGGAATTTCTTTATGCCAGTGAAGATATTCTGTATACTACTGCAAAGGTGAAAACATGATACTGTTTTTAAAATCCTACCTAATCTTACATTACAAAGAATTAGCATAAATGATTGGAAATTAAAAAAAATATTATAGGTTTGGAAAATCCCAGGGAGGTGTACAGACAAATAACTGTATGATAAATGCTTGGAATTACATCAGTGAAGGGGTTGGTGGTGGTGGAGAAGGGGGCTGACCAAGATTACATGGGAAATTAATGGAGATTTCAAGTTTAAAGACAAAGTATGTGTACATAATATTGTGATCTAGTTGGTATAGGTCTTTCCATGGAAGTATGGATTAATAATACTAAAATCATTGTGCAAGTAGCTTTCTCCCATTCTGTAGGCAAGAGCCTACAGAACTGAAGAAAACATTTACCACATGCACCTCAGATAGAGCTTTGGACTCAAATGTTAAATAAACAAGGCCATCTTCCTCATTATTAGAATGCAAATAATTGGGAATGGGTAAATTGATGTGACACTGGATTAGATCATGTGGTGCTGGAGATATTAGAAGGAATTCAAGTTTAATTTGATATGGATACATTCTGGGCATAGTAGATAATATACATGTGTATGTGTGAGTTAGGATGAAAACAAGCATTACTTTGCTTGGTTGGCTAGCAAGGATTCAAATTAATGTAGCAATGAGTACCCCAGGAACCTAGCTCTTCATTTCTATTTTCTAAAGAAATAAGGACTCCTTAAAGAAACAGTGGGAAAAGAAGCGCTTTAGTTTGAATCCATCCCATTTTTTGATTCTTGACTTTGCTTCTTGTGCTTTGGGAGTCTTGTTATGGAAGTCAGGTCCTAAGACAACATGATGAAGATTTGGGACTACTTTTTCCTCTAATAGGCATAGGGGTTCTTTTCTAGTGCCTAAATCTTTGATCCACTCTGAGTTGAGATTTGTACAGGGTGCTATATATGGATTTCCAATTTTCCTAGCACCTTTTGTTGAAGAGGCTATCTTTCCTCCAATGTATATGTTTGTGGCCTTTGTCTAGTATGAATTAACCATATTTATGTGGGTTTGTTTCTGTATCTTCTATTCTGTACCATTGGTCTATATGACTATTTTGGTTCCAATACTATGCCATTTTTGTTACTATAGCTCTGTAGGATAGTTTAAGGTCTGGTATTGATGTCTCCTGCTTGCTTCATTCTTCTTGCTAAGGATTGCTTTAGCTATTCTGGGTCTCTTATTTTTCCAAATAAATTTCATGATTGATTTTTCTAGTTATATGAAAAATATAATTCAGATTTTAATAGGAATTGCATTAAATCTGTATAGTGTTTTTGGTAATATGGCCATTTTGACAACGATTCTGCCTATCCAAGAGCAAAACATGAAGAGAGAGCCTAAAGAATAGGAGAAAATCTTTACCACATGCACCTCAGATAGAGCACTAATCTCCAGGATATATAAAGAACTCAAAAAACTTAACACCATAAAAACCAAATAACCCAATCAACAAATGGCTAAGGAACTGAATAGACAATTCACAGAAAAAGAAATACAATTGATCAATGAACATGAAAAAGTGTTCAACATCTCTAGCAATTAAAGTAATACAAATCAGAGCTACTTTAAGATTTTATCTTACTCCAGTCAGAATGGCAGTTATCAAGAATACAAGCAATAATAAGTGTTGGTGAAAATGTGGGAGAAAAGGTACACTCAAATGTTGCTGGTGGGACTGCAAATTGGTACAACCACTCTGGAAAGCAGTATGGAGATTCCTCAGAAAACTTAGAATAGGACCACCATTTGACCCAGTCATCCCACTCCAGGTTTTTACCCAAAGGACTTAAAATCAGTGTACTACAGTGATGCTGCCATATCAACATTTATAGCAGCTCAATTCACGATAGCTAAACTATGGAACCAAGCTAGATGCTCTTCAACAGATGAATGGATAAAGAAAATGTGGTATGTATACACAATGGAATATTACTCAGCCTTAAAGAAGAATGAAATTATCATACTGAGTGAAATAAGCCAAACCCTGAAAAAACAAAGGCCAAATGTTTTCTCTGATAAGCAGTTGCTGATCCATAATGCGGGTAGGTAGGTAGGGAAGAATGGAGGAATTTTGGTGTGGGCAGAGGAGAGTGGGAAGAGGGGAGGGATTTGGGGGTAGAAATGATTGTGGAATAAGATGGGCAGTATTACTGTGAATACGTGTATGATTTAATGTGTATGGTGTGACTCTGTACCATGTACAAACAGAGGAATGAAAAGTTGTGCTCCATTTGTATACAATGTGTCAAAATGCATTCTACTGTCATATAAAACTAATTAGAAAAAATTAAAAAATAATAATAAAGAAACAATGGGTACTAGACATGGACTGGAAATAAATACAATTAGCCTGCACATTATAGTATCAGAAAGTAAGAAAAGGAAAAAAAGATTACAACCAACCAATTCACAAAAGAAATTAAATTGCAATTATATGTATTTCAAAATGGTACAGGATCTACCTGAGATATTTACAAAGGCCAAGACTGGAACAATATGAACAACAATACAAATAAATTAATATAAGTGTAGTTAAAATTAATGGCCATAATTTCACATAATGTTTCAAATATTATAAATAAATGATTAAATAAATATTTAATAAATGGTGGAGGCCAGTCACATTGCCCCTGGTGAGTAATTTTCAAACATTTTTTTTCCTGATATTCTATTTATAAAGAGGTGGGGCATGACCTGCTTCTTAAGTATGCATTGTGTTTAGTGACTTAGTTTCAAAAATACAACATAAAAGGGTAAAAAGAACATTAATATTACTGTGGGGAACCTGACAAAAACTGTCTTGTCCAGGCAATCAAATTAACAGTAGAGATAAATCACATTGATAGCATAAACCCTTGGTATGGTGTCATTAGAATGACACTTTCCAGAGCCAGGAATGATGTTCCACACTTGTAATCCCAGTGGCTTGGGTGTCCTAGGCTGGAGGATAGCCAATTCAAAGCTAGCCTCAGCAATTTAGTGAGGGCCTAAGCAACTTAGTGAGATCTTGTCTCAAAATAAAAATAAAAGGGACTGGGGAAGTGGCTTAGTGGTTCACCCCTGGGTTCAGTCCCTGATCTAAAAAAAATAAATTAAACTAAGACTGGCATTTTTCCATTTGTGGTCTCTCTTCCTCAAACACACAACTTCAGTATAATCATGAGAAAAAACATCAGGGAAATCCAAAATTGTGATGTTGATGTAATAAAAACAAAGTCTGAAAAGCTGCCATAAGCATAGGAATCTATGAAGACATGATATCCATGCATGATATGGTATCCTGAATGGGTCTAAAGAATGGAAAATGGCTACTGAGAGAAAACAGAGACATCTAAATACAATGTGCATGTTAGGGATCATAATATACAATATTACTGATTAATTATGACAAATGTCCCATAGTAATATAAGAGGTCATTAATATGAGAAGCTATGTGTTGGGTATTTGGAAATTACCTGGATTATTTTCACAACTGTTGTGTCTAAATCTAACTTATTTTAAAATTTAAAAATGATCTTATTTTGTAAAGTCATACTGTCCACCTAAATAAACAGAACATTACCAATATTGCCAATGTCCTCTGGTACACCTCCTCAATTATGTTATTTTCTATATTCTCTAAAGGCTTCTATTATTTTGAATTTTCCATTTGTCATTCCCTTATTTCTTTAAACATTTTATCCCTACTTTTGTATTTTTTTGGGAGGGGGATCCCAGGGACACTCAACCACTGAGCCACATCCCCAGCCCTATTTTGTATTTTATTTACAGACAGAGTCTCACTGAGTTGCTTAGTGCCTTGCCATTTCTGAGTCTGGCTTTGAACTCACAATTCTCCTGTCTTAGCCTCTTGAGCTGCTGGGGTTACAGACATGCACCACCTCGCTAGGCCTCTACTTTTGTATATTTTAAAAGTGTTGTGTTCTTTTTCTTGATTTCAAACTCATATATCTGTGTCTAATTGTATATCCTTAGTGTAATTATGAAAAATCATTAGAAAAATCCTTATTATGGAACATTCCACAAAATATCTGACTTGTACTTTTCAAAAGAGTCAAGACGATGAAGAAATCAGTGAGAACTAAAAAAGAGAAGACCTAGACTCTACGATGGCACCTAATAATTCTGACAGTTGATATACACAGCATTGTATTATAATCCACTATAGTGAGTATAGACATTAACTGTGACTTGCTTAACCACACAATACTGAAAAATTGATGAAATTTTACTTGGATAACTATGTTACATAAAATTGTGATTTCAGTCTTGCTGACACATTCTCTCCCTTTATGACTTTGATGAAACATTGTGCCATGCAGAAGCTCACATAGCAAGAACTTAATGTAGTCCCTGGATAATAGCCAACAAGGAATTGAGGGCCTAGTCCAATTGCCTGCCCTAACATTTTCAAATTACAGTAAAATGAATCCAACCCCCCTTTCAAATAATACCATTTCTCTAGAGGCAGTATGAATAACTTATTATGAGAAAACAATCCCATTGCTCCCTTTGGCCACAAGTATTATTGCTGCCATTAGTATCACTTACATGTAATCAATCATTCAGGCGTACACATAATTGTGCACACCCAGATACACAACAAAATTTATACATAAGAATGTCATTGAGATAGATGCATTTGTTAGCTTAACTAAAGAGTATAAAAATGTTTTTATTATTCCAATGAGCAATTACTAAAAAACAAAAAATGAAATAAAAAGAAATGTTTTTTCTTTTTTAAAAATATATTTTTTATTTGTAGTTGGGTATAATACCTTTATTTTATTTATTTATTTTTATGTGGTGCTGAGGATCAAACCCAGGGCCTCGCACATGCAAGGCGAGCACTATACTGCTGAGCCACAACCCCAGCCCTGTATTTTCTTTTCTTTTTTAAAATTTTTTTTAGTTGTTGATGGACCTTTATTTTATTTATTTATATGCAGTGCTGAGAATCGAACATAGAGCCTCACACATGCTAGGTAAGAACGATACCACTAAGCCACAAACCCAGTCCCAAGAAATGTATTTTCTATTTTATTCCATTCATGTCTGTTTGATGCCAATAACACGTAGATGTTGTTACTACAGCTCTGAAGAATAATTTGAGATCTGGTATTGTGATGCCTCTAGTATTGCTCAACTTACTCAAGATTTCTTTCACTCTTTTGGGTCTCTTATCCTTCCAAATGAATCTTAGGAACTTTTTTTTAATTCTGTGAAAAATGTACTTGGTATTTCAATGGGGATTGCATTGAATCTTTATGATACTTTTGGTAGTTTTGACATTAATTTTGCCATTTTTGACAAAATTAATTCTGCTTACCCAGGAACTTATAAGAAGTTTTCTATCTTCTAAGGTCTTTAATTTCTTTCTTCAGAGTTTTATAATTTTCATTATAGAGGCTTTCACCTCCTAGGTCAGATTTATTCCCAAGTACTTTTATTTATTTATTTAGTGTAAATTAATAGCCACTCTGGAAAGCAGTATGGAGATTCCTGAAAAAACTAGGAATGCAACCACCATATGACCCAGTAATCCCATCCCTTGGCATAGATTCGAAAGATCTAAAATCAGCATACTACAGGGATGTAGCCCACATCAGTGTTTATAGCAGCACAATTCACAATAGCCAAACTATGGATCAAACCTAGATGCTCATCGGTAGATGAATAAATAAAGAAAAATGGAGGGGTTTTCAGCCATAAGAAGAATAAAATTATAGCATCTGATGGTAAAAGGATGGAAATAAATACCATCAGGCTATGTAAAATAAGCCATACCCAGAAAGTCGAAGGTCAAATGTTTTCTCTGATATACAGAAGCTAGATTAAAATAAGTGGGAAAAGGGGATGGGGAGAATCCCAAAGTAGAAGGGAGATCAGTGAAGCAACAGAGGTGATGGTGGGATGGTAAGAGAGTAATAGTGGAATGAAATTGACTAAGTTATGCTATGTACATATGTAACATATCACAGTGAATTTCACCTTCATATATACCTTTGAAGCACTAATTTAAAAAACTGTAAATAAATAGAGGGAAGACCAGTAAAGAAGGGGAACAAGTGGAGGAAGGAGAAAAGGAAAGAGGAGGTAGTCGGGACTGAAGTGAAAGCAAATTATATTCCATGCTTATATAATTACGTCAAAATGAATCCCAATGTTATGTATAACTGTAATATACTAGTAAAAACATAAAAAGAAATATAACTAATATGGTAAAAAGAGAAAATAAAATAATACAAACTGCTAGATTAATAGCAAAAATGGAAGCAAAAATGTGGAAGATAAAATCAGAACAGGGATGGGTGCGTGGTTCTGCAGTGGAGCATGTGCATAAATCCCTAGGTTCAATACCTAGCATCAAAAAGATTAATCCATCTATATCAATAATCATTTTAATGTCAATGTTTCAAACATATCAATTAAAGACATATTGTCAGAATCAACCATAAGACCCAACTATATTTATATATAAATAAGTGGCCTATACACAACTATATGTTGTGTATAGGCCACTCATTTACATATAAATACAAATACAGAGAAATACACATTAAAGCCACATTATCCCACATCAGTTAGAATGGTTATTGTCAAAAAAGAAAAGATCGGTGTTGGAAAAGATGTGGGGAAAAGGTAACACTTGAATACTGTTGCTGGAATATAAATGATTATAGCTATAATGGAAAACATTATTGAGGTTCTTCAAAATATTAAAAATAGAACTAAAATATAACCTAGCAATCTCATTACTTGGCGTAAATTAAAAAGAAATGAAATCAATATGTCAAAAGGACATCTGCAGTTTCTTGTTATTGTAGCACTATTAATAATAGCCAAGATATGAAATCAATCTGTGTCCATGAATGAATGAATGAATAAAGAAAACATTGTATATGTTTATAGGAGAATACTATTCAGCCCTAAAATGAAAACCCTGTCATTTGTGACAACATGTATGAATCTTGAAGGATGTTAACTGAAATAAGGCACAGAAATAAAAGTACAGTATGTACTAACTCATACGTGTAATATGAAAATATTTGTCCCATATAATAGAGAGTAGAGTAACCAGAGGTTGGGATGGTGGTGTAGGGTTAAGGTGTTATTGGTCAAGTAATATAAAATTTCTGTTACAAAGGAGGAATAGGTTCAAGTAAGCATTGCTGAACATGCTGTCTATAATTTATAACATTATATTATTGAAAAATCAGAGTGAATGTAAAGTTGTTTTTTAAAGATATTTTCTTAGTTGTCCATGGACCTTTAATTAATTAGTTAATTAATTAATTAATTTATATTTGGTGCTGAGAATCGAACCCAGTGTCTCACACATGCTAGGCGAGCATTCTACCACTGAGCCACAGCCCCAGCCCTAAAATGTTTTTAAAACCAAATGATAACTATGTCATGTAATGCATATGTTATTAACTAAATTTAATCATTTCAGAGTATATACATATATATATATATATATATATATATATATATATATATACTTCAAAACATCACATTATATATAGCAAATACATATAATTTTATTTCAATTTAAAAAACAAAAATATAATATGTAAAGATGGATATAAATGAAAAATAAATGGATAAAAGAAAATAAACCATGCTAATAGTAATCAAATGAAAGCAGGAATTGCTTATAACTTCAGAAAGTATACACTATATACTAAGAAAAATTACCAGGGAAATATAAGGGTATTACATAGGATTAAGGGGTCAATTTTCCAAGGAAATATAACAATTCCTAAGATGCATATGTTTAAAAATAGATTATGAAACTGAGGCAGGAAGATAGACCCCCCATAGACAAATAGGATAAAGGCCTTAGATAAGGGAAAGAGGAAAGAAGACCATGATATCCTGGAGGGAAGACACTGGGCCTGAAGAATATCCTGCCATTCCCCTGACAGCTTCAACCATAATGACTCCTCCTTGGCTAGAATATCCTGTTGCTGTTGCTGTCTAAGGTTCTTCTTTAGTTACCCCAACCCTTACTCCTAGCAATGGCTAACCACAAAATCTTCTCTAAAGCACTTCCTCTCATACCAACAAACTCTCACCTCCCCACATCCTTATGTTGATCAAGGCTTGAAACTACTCTCTTCAGAATTGTTGAAGAAGACACAATAGAGAAAGTTGATTGGTCCCTTTCTAAATCCTATATCCTGTCAATCACCTATAAAGACAGATGAAGCCCATAAAAACCCCTAGACAATAACACCATCTAGATAACAGACAACCTTATTTTGGCCCCTTCCCTCTCTGGAAGCTCTGGTTTCTTTCTATTACTTATTTTGCTCTCCCCATTGTATCCTGGATTTCATTCTTTGAATTCAGGAGACAAAGAACCCACCTGCCTGATATTTATGCTTCATGCTACAAAACCATAAGAAGAAGAAACTTGAAGAGAAAATAAATACACACACTACTTTAGGTGGAAATTTCAACACTCCTTCATCAGAAATAGGTTCAGCAGGCAGAAAATCAGTTAAGACATAGCTGAACTCAGCAGCACCCAAACTGACATTTCCAGACTACTTTATCCAACAATGACAGAATTGACTCTTATTAATCCCACAGTACTTTTCATCAAGATTGATCAAATTCTTGTCCATAAAGCATACCAAATGAAATTTAAGAAAATGGAATCAAACCATATATTTACTCATACCATAATAGAATTAGAATTGAAAATAATAAAAGAAAAATAACTGGAAAATTCCAAAATACACAAAAATAAAATAACATAATTCTAAATAATATGAGTCAGAGAAGAAAACTCAAGATAAATTTAAAAGTATTTTGAATTAAATTTAAATAAAATGGAACTTGTCAAGATTTGTGGAATGCAATGGGGGAACTTAGAGGGAGATTTCTAGCATTGAGTATATATATATTAGAAAAGAAGAAATCTAAAAATCAATTGTTTAAATTTCTATTTTGGGAAACTTAGAGCTAGAACAAATTAAATCCAAAAAGTAGAATAAAATATATAATATTCTAAAGACAGTGCAAAATAAATTGTAAAGGAACTGAAACAATTTAAAGAAGCCACATGTCTGGATATTCCACACATAATAGTTAACAAATAAATACAGATACAGATGAGTATGTCTGTCTTTTTCTATTTATATTATGTTTAGAACAAGATGACACTGTTTTTGCTGTTGAGCATCATACTATTGACCTCTGGTGAAGAGCAGGCCCTGAGAAGAGGCATAAGGGGTGCTCCTGAGGTCTAGCAATTATATTTATTGGTCTGTTTCCTGGTTACAAAAATGTTCTTCTTTTTCTTTTTCTTTTTTGGTTTAAACTGTCATTTTTTATTACAGATGTAATACATGTTCATTGCAAAAATAAAAATTTCTGGCAATTCTGTAATGTATGAGGTAGAGTATAAAAGTCCCAATTCTTTTCCTCTAACCCTTCTCTTAGAGGCACCCACTGTTAATACTGAGGCGTTGCTGCTGGTAAACAAGGAGTTTTAATAAACACATTTGGGTACATGCATACACATATATTCTAGCATGCATATCTTGTGTTATACAGCTATGTCTAACTTTATATCACAAATCATTTCTAACCGACTTAGTTCATCAATTGTATACCATGTCAATACCTGTTGATCTACTTTATTCTTTTTTAAAAAATTTATTAGTTCTAATCAGTTATACATGACAGTAGAGAGCTCTTGATTCATTCTACACAAATGGAGAATTTTTCACTTCTGTGGTTGTGCATGAAGTAGAGTCACACCAAAGAACATTTATATTTTAATAGCTTAAGAGCATAAGAGTACTCAGAGTTAACAAGTAAAAGAAACCCTCAAAGCAAATTCTTGCTTAAGGGCATGAAGAAGTGATTATGCCATAAAATCATTTGAAATATCTTCAAATGATTAATCAAAGTCATATTAATGCATGCTAATCTCATTTGGTTATTTAGTTAGAATTTTTTTTTTTTTTTTGGTACCAGGGATTGAACCCAGTGGTGCTTAACCACTGAGTCATATCCCCAGCCCTTTTAAAATTTTTTTTTCTTTAAAGACAGTGTTTCACTAAGTTGCTGAGGGCCCTGCTAAGGTGCTGAGGCTGGCTTTGAACTTGTGATCCTTCTATCTCATCCTCCAAGGGCACTGGGATTATAGGTGTGTGCCTTCATACCTGGCTGGAAAATACTTTATGAATAATTCATCACTATTAAATTTAGGTCAGCATTTCCAGGTATACAGTTTTGAGAAGACAGAACAGAGTCTGGAGAACAAAGCAGTCCAATTTCATCAAACCATTCAATGTTATGAATAGGAGAGGAGACATACCAGTTCCCATGTACACAGTGTTGCCATGTGACACAGTGACTTGAGACATGGGTCATTGATCTATGGAACAGTGCAGAAGAAAAAAATACAGAGAGATAATTTAAATGAAATTGTTTTTCAACCCTTTTATTTTATATCTTATTACTACTAAAAGACTCTTTCACAGACATAACCATCTTGCAGTAAGACTGGGGGAGAAGGTCTATCCATTAGAGAATAGGGAAATGACATGTGTATATAGGTTAATCCACCCCAATTGGATTCAGACTTGTATTTTTAAGACTTTTTGGCAACATTTGGTTGATCAATTTACTAAAGTATTTTGAAATAATTCAAATAGAATTTTTTGCTTAAGAGCAAAACTGTTACTGTTAAGCATTAACAGGATAAATCAGTAAGGTGTATCTACTTGTTTCTCTAGAAAACCTCAAGTTTTCTTATAGCATGGAAATTACCTTGCCTCTGTTCTTTATCAGAAAAAAACCCCACAGCCTACATAGTTTATGAAAGTACAGGTTATTTTTTATGTTCCACAAAATCAAGATTAACTATGCAATAACATAGTACAATAACTGAATGAAGATGAGGGTACTTTCTTTTTCAATCACTATCTGGCGTTAAAATTCTCTGTATACAATATTAAAGCTGAGAGTCCCCCCCAACTGCAGGCTTACATGGAAAAACAACATTCATATATTAACTTGAAGTAAAGAATTTCGGTGCTCTTGGTGTATTGGTATGTCATAAAACTAGAACATACTTCTCCCAGAATATTTTTTGGACCATGAATGTGATGCTGTCATTAATTGCATAGCAGACATATACTATTGATTCTTAGAAACATCTTCTTTCACTAGTGATGTGTAATTCTCAACACAATCTTGGGGGATATTAGTACACTCCACACTGAAGAACCTAAACAAATCTTGGTTTGCATGTGGAGCCCTGCATGCTTTTACACTCTTCTTGCTTGTGTGTCTTGGAAATCCCTATCAAATCCAGGTTGTGGAATCCCTTCTTCACTGAGTACCCAGGATACTCAGCATCTATTCACATGCCATCTACGTCAAAGGAGTCTCAAAGTTTCCCCCTAAAATGCTATACTTCAAATTCAGCCAAGGAATCATAAGGTAGGTAAGTTACTAAATCAAAGACAATGAAAATCTAAAAATTTCACAAACATGAAAACCTTTTAATAATTTTTTTCTAATGGATAAGAGAAAATAAATATGGATTGCAATCCCCTTCTTTGGAGACCATACTAGAAAAAAAATATATATATATATATATATATAGCCTGTGGATATATATACACATTTCCTAAGTGGAATTTTCATTTCACTGAAAAATAAAAACAATTTAATAATCATGTCAAAAGATAAGAAAATAACTCACAGTTGTACTTTGATCATTTGGTACAAGAATATGTCATGCAGATATTTATAAATGCAAGGTGGAAGTAGCATTTTGATAAGGAGAAAATTTAAAAATGTGAAATTAGCACTCACAGTGTAATAGAGTGATGGTCTCTGCATTCAGAATGGGAAGTTGAATATTCCACCTTACAAATTTATGTCTTTGTGTACCTTTCCTAATAAGAACAAGCTCAGTGATACAAAGACAAATTTCACAGTCTTCTTAATCATGAGATTCTGAGGGATTTTGCCTTATGGTTCCTGAACAGTCTCTTATCCTCACCTGTACAATAAGAGGAATTTCAGAGGAAATTTCTGGAAAATGCCAGAACAGACGGTGTAACATTTTCTGTCCCTAAAAAATGTTATATCCCTAGCCCATTAGGAGTGAAGTTAGAAAAGATGAAGATAATTGGGAAAACATTTTGAAAAATGATATAAATTCACTAAATTTTAAAAAACAAATGAAATAATTAATAAATAAAAATAATACTAAAAATGAATAGGGTTGTAGATGATGTCTATGTGATCAAAAACAAAAAAAAAAAAAAGAAAAGGATGAAGCAAAGAAGGGAAGAAAGGAGGAAAATAGGAAGGGAGGAAGGAAGGAAATTGCATATAAGTGTTAGAGACATTTGCAAGCCAAAAAATTTTTTTTTTAAAGATTTATTATATTTTTAGGTGTAGATGGACACAACACAATGCCAATGTGGTGCTGAGGATCAAACCTGTGTCCGGCCTGTGCTAGGCAAGCACTCTACCACTGAGCCACAATCCCAGCCCAAAGTTTTTTTTTTTTTTTTTTTTTTTTAAAGTAATAACAAATATTACAGGTCTGCCAGCAGAGGAATCATGTTGTTGGTCAGCAAGCAGAATGGAGAAAATGCCTTCTCATACAAAGAACTGCATTCCGCAACCAACCACTAAGGGAGGGCAGGGAGCAGCTGTCCTTGCCCCTGCAGACCCCACAGGTTCTGAGCTCAGCTGCATTGGCTGTGGCACCGCCCTGGGTGGGCGTGGTGTGGAGGAGGAGGGAGGAGGACTTCTTCCACTGGTCATCTGCACTTGCGCAGGAGGCACCCAGGGATAAGTCTCCAGATTCCTGCCACCTCTGGCTGTTGGTGGGGAAGGAGCCAGAAAGAAGGGAAGTAAAAGAAGCCTTGTCATCTGATAAAATTCACTGGGAACGTAGAAATAATTGAAGCTGGAACTGTGCTAGGTGGATTCCCTGATTCACAAGAACATTACAGACATAAGCATTGTTTTAAAGCAATATGTTAGAATTCTAAACCTTCTTCCTAATCAAGGTACTCCTGAGCATAGAGATGTATGTGCAAGGCATGCAGATTTGCCCTCTTTATTATAGAACAGCAACACAGTGTGTGAGAGACTCTATAAGGAATAACCTGTGTTAAGTGAAATCTTTTATTAGGACGATGTCTGATTTGTACAAAGAGAAATTCGTGAATAAAATAAATGAAACCTCAAAAAACTGACATATACACATATAAGGAAATACCTTATAAAGCAAATGAGTAGGGAAAATATAGATTTTTCAGTGTATGTTCCAGGAAATTTACACCCATTGGGAAAAATCAAATGTACTTTTAACCTTATGTTATGCACAAAATCAGTTCATGACAAAGGAACAGGGTAAATTTATTACAAAGCCACATTGTACACATCCATAACCAGATTTACATAAATGCTATTGAATGGGGCTAAATTTTATTGTCATTGTCCAAAAAGATGCCTTAAAATCAAATGTAAAAATAATACAACCTGTGGCAGGTAATTTTATAACAGTTCAGAAAATACATTAAGAATGAAAATAAAAAGAACTAAGGATCTGTTGGTATTAGAGTAGTCACCTTCTAAAGATTTGGAAAAAGCTATATCTTTAGAATTTCTTTCTTAATCTTAGAAGTATAAGCAATATTTTCCATATGATGTGTTCCAAACCCAGTTTTTCAATCCAGAATTTAAATACAATCTCCTATTTCTTCTTTTTAATCATATGGATGGTGATAATAAACCTCACTTTGTGATCAGTTCCTGGAGAAGTAGATGCAAAATTATTTTCTCAAAACTTCTTGCCTTTCCTACTTGACCAACTGTGAGTTTAGATAATTGTAAATAGAACTGTCCTCTGCTGTTCCCCAATGAACATATTGATAGATGAAACCCATATAATTTATAATTTTGAATTTTGGGTATATTTGCTCTAAAGTTTCAGGCTCTAGGAAAACTAATTAGGTACGCATAAGGTCATTATTTCAAATATATGTATCATTTTCCCATCAAACTGTAAATTCTATTTAGGCTAGAGTATGTATAAGGTCAGTGTTTTTGCCTCATGATATGGTCTGACTTTGGGATCTATCATATCCATCTTTCAGAGAATTCTGGTGACTGAGTGAACCTCTGTGAAACCTGGTTATAGGTTGTTTAGTAGTTGCAGTAAATCATAACATTGATGTGATCAGAATCATATTTGGGGATTTGGTGCTCAGCCCTGCACCCTCTGTGCTTGTGATATCATGTTTGCACAGTTTTGTGTCTATTGCCTGACCTCTCTTGCCAGCACATTCTGAATCACTCACTTGCCTTCACCTGCCAAAAATTGGATGAGTAACGATTCATTTACAGGTGTGTATAAACAGGGACTTTCATAAACTACCATGCTTATAAATAATTTATTTTGTACTTAGTATCCTTGTCACCATGACTGTACCTATTCTGTGGCTTTTGTGTTTGCAAATAGATAACAGAATTCCATAATGTGTCAACAGAATATGTGAGGCTAAAGAATTAGTGTGGAGTTTCTGGAATGAAAAGAATTTAAATATCACAGGATTTTTTTCGAAGGTATAGTTGTCATTTGAAAACTTAAAGAAGGAATACAATACTGCAGAATGACTCTCTTGAATGTAGAAATGTTATTTATGGTCCCTGTGACTAAAATTTCTCAATTGTGGTTTCTACTGTCCAGAAGTCATATCTTCTAAAATCTGTTACAGAATCTGGCAGAATTTTGCCAGATTGTCAGAAAACGTGGCTTTCTGGGGTATGTTGGCATAGGTATCTGTGTTTGAAGAAGTAGTTGCTGAGAAAGTGGTGACTGGGAAATGAGGAGGATGATGGGGAAGAAGAAAGAGGAGGAGAATCATGAAGCTTGTGACGACATTCTTGAACCAAGTACAATTTGTGTTTGGAATGGTGATTTAATAATAACCCATCATGTCCATTCATCCCCTCAGCCCAAGGTATTTTGTTTATCTTTGGGTTTAGATTTTCTTGGTACTTCCAAAATCATATATTAAGAAAGAATTTTTATTCTGAACTAATTTAAAAATAAATAAGGAACTCAAACTACTTTAAGAAGAAAACAACTCTATAAAATATGCATAGGATCTGAATAGATATTTCTCAAAAGAAAATAACAAATGGCTAACAGATATATGCAAAAATGCTCAACATCTCTAACTTTCAGGAAAATACAAATTAAAATCTCAGGGGGGCTGAAGATGTAGTTCAATGACAGCATGCTTGCCTACCATGCAATGAGCCCTGGGTTCAATCCCCAGCACTGCAAAATAAAAGGAAAAAATAAAATCTCAATGAGATCTCTTCTCTCACTGTTAGATTGGCTGTTGTCAACAGGACGAATGATAACATGTGTCAGTGAGTATATGAAGAAATGGGAACTATTGCTCACCACTGTTGGGAACATGAATTAGTACCATCATTTTGCAAAAGAATATGAAGTTTCTTCAAAAAAGTGAAAATATAGATTTATATACTGCAGGATCAGGTATATATACAAAGAAATTGAAATCCACATATCTAAGAGACACCTGCACTTCTAGGTTCAGTGCAGCATTACTCACACTAGCCAATGAACATAAATATTCTAAACATCCATTAACAGATGAATGAATTAAATATATGGTATAAAAACACATATTTATTTATATAGCATATTATTCAGCTTTAAAAAGAAGAAAATTCTATCATTTGTAACAAAATGTGTGAACCTGAAAGACATTATGCAATGTGAAAAAAAATCAGGTACAGAGAATAAATAATGTATGACCTCATTTTTATGTGGAAACTTAAAAATAAAACTTTATAGAAATATAGAGAAAAATGGTAGTTACCAGAGGCATGTTTGGTGAGTATGTGAGAAAATGGGAGATGCTGTTCAAAGGTACTAAGTTAGACAGATATGATAAGTTCTGGTGATCCATTGCACAGTATGGTGATCTTAGTTAATAATAATGTAGTAAATATTTCCAGAAAAAAAGCTTTAAATGAATTCTCCACAAAGAAATGATAATTGTTTTAGGTGATACATATGCTAATTGGTCTGATTTGATAATCCCCCAATTTGATACACACACACATACACACACACACACACTCACACACTCACACACACTCTCTACATTTTGCTCCATAAATACATACAAATATTATTAGTCAAGCAAAAATTAAAAAAAGAAAAAAAAAACATTATAGTTAGCTTTTTCGGCCCTGTGACTAAAAGTTTTTACAAGAATAATGTAGAGGAGGAAAAGGGCGTTAGAGTTTCACTCCATGGTTAGCTGATACCATAGCTCTAGCCCTGAGGTAAGGCAGAACACCATGGTGGAAAGGTGTGGCAGAGGAAAACCGTTCAGGACATGGCAAATATGGGGAAGAAAGAGAGAGAGAGAAAGAAAGAGAAGTCTGCTCACCAGGGATAAAATGTAAATCTCAAATACATGTCCCTAGTGTCCTATTCTTTTTTTTTTTAATGTAATCATTGCATTTATTTGAAAATTCATGACAGTTTCCTGACAAGTTGAATATATTATTTAAAACTGAATATATTATTTATATAAATTAGCTTTTTTTTTGGGGGGGGGTGGGAGTGTTCTAGGGATCAAACCCAGGGGCTTGCACTTGCTAGGCAAGTGTGTGTGTGTGTGTGTGTGTGTGTATATATATATATATATATATATATATATATATATATATATATTCAGAATTTTATATACTCTTTAATGAGATGGATCACTAATTATCAAAATTAAGAGATGCTCCACAGATAATAAACCTGTTCCAGTAACCATAGTTAAGTTTGATTCCATCATTTTCCTCTATACAACGACCTACTTCTTCCAGTTACAACCCACCTGCCTACAGTTGCTGTCCCGTTGATCTATATCAGTGGTTCAATCCACTAATTAGCTTATCAGTCTCACAATTCAATCATTTCACCTCTGAATATTTTTGCATTGTCTCATACATGTGCTTTTGGGATATACCTCATAACTAAACCAAAATATTTCCCCATTGGTGCCCCAAAGCTCATTCCCATCTCACAATGCAAAATACACTTAGCTTGGGCTAGGACCATAGCTCAGTGGTATAGCACTTGCCTCCCACATGTGAGGAGCTGTGTTCAGTTCTTGGCACCACATAAAAATAAATACATAAAAAGATGTTGTGTCCATGTACAACTAAAAATAATTTAAAAAAATACACTTAGCTTATTTGCAAAATCTCCATAGTCTTAACAGTTTAAAAGTCTCCTCTGCGATTCAAGGAAAACTCTTAGCATGAACTCCTATAAAAATCAAAGGAAAGTTACATATGTCCAATTTATAATGGCACAGGGTCAACATGATCATTCCACGAGGGAGATATAGGGGTATAGGAAGAAGGAATGGGATCCAAGCAAGACTGAAATCCAGCTGGACAAAAAAATCCTGTAACTCTAAGTGCAGCATCTGGGGCACATGACATTGTAATGTTCTCTCTAAAGGGCTTGTGTTCCTCACTCCATGGTCTTGTTGGTTGTAGCCCACATGGTCTTTCTTATGTCTTGCCTTTGTTCAATCCCTGAAACTTTCCTTGGTAGATATTTAACATTACTGGCATTTATTCATCTTGTGGATATCCACTTCAGCTTTGGCTTCCTTCTCACATCTTCACACATTGCCCTTTCAGGGTCAGCCTATGGAGACTCTAACCTGTTACACTTTGCCTGACCTCCCTCTCAGACCTTCTTTTGAAAGATTGGTGGAACCCTCCATGACCTCTGAACTACAACATCTTGTATTCCTGCAGAATAAGCACCACGTGGTTGATGCCAATATATACCACCATCCTAAACAGAAGCCAAGTGTTCTGGGACCGTGGCTTCTGCAGCTTCTGAATGCATGGGTGGCTGAGCACAGTGAATCAACTTCCTAGGACCTCTATGTATAAGCAGTGTGCCTTTGTGTTCTCTTCTCAAAAGGATTTTTATACCCTTATTCCTGAGATTGGTGTGATATTGCTGATTCCTAAGATGCTCCCCAAACCATTGTTCCTATTGTCGTTGGGTAAAGTAGTAAGCATTTCTTCAGTGGCTGTAATCCCTTTAACAAGCACATTTTACTTAGCACCAGTTTTGTTTGTACTTTTCTGCTCTTCTTTCTGTTCCTGATTATCACAATAAACTTGGCTAAAAGCCACTTAATATCCATGCCACTCCCTGAATGCTGTGCTACCTTGAAATTTCCTCTACCAGATTAATTAGTCTATCACCTTTAAACTTAAGCTCATAAAAATCTCAGGAAATGGGAAAAACATAGAGTTTTTTTTTTTGTCAGAGCATAATATGAACGGACTCTAGTCTAACTTCAAATAGAGTCCTCCTCCTCTAAAACCTCATGACCTAAAGACCTCAGTTTTACTGTCTACAGTTCTATTGGCGTTCTAATCTTCTGAATTCCCACCAGAATCACCCATGTATCTTTGCTAATAACATTTTAAAGCTTTGAAACCTTTTATCTCTAAACTTTTCAAAATTCATCTCCTGGAAAACTAACTCAAAATGTTTCTGAACCACATGGTCAGATTAGTCACAGCAAGGATTCCACTTCTCAGTACCAATTTCTGTTTTAGTTAACTTTTTCATTTCTGTGACCTGACAAGAATAACAAAGTAGAGGAAAAGTTTGTTTTGCTCACAGTTTCAGAAGGTTAATCCATGGTCAGCTTACTCCATACCTCTGAGCCCAAGGTGGGGCATACAACATGGCAGAAGAGTATGCAGAGGAAAGCAGCAGAGGACATGAAAACAGGAAGTAGATCAGCTCACCAGGGATAAAATATAAACCAAAAAGTCATAGCTCTGGTGACCTATTTCTTCAAGTGAAATCCTACCTGCCTGCAGTTACTGCCCAGTTAATCCATATCAGTAAATCAATTCACTAATTAGGTTACAAGTCTAACAATGTAATAATTCCACTCTGCACATTTTTGCATTGCCTCATGTAAGTATTTTGGGAGGTATCTCATATCTAAACTATAACCAAAAATAATTTCAGACTTACAGAAAATTTCAGAAATGGTAAAGATAATTTCATATACCTTTTAGTTTCTTATAATGTAGCATCTTATATAATCATAGTATATTAATAAAAAATAAGAGGTTCATCCTGTCACCAATAATCTGAACTACAGACGTGCTTTGTAGTCTACCAAGTTTACATTTAATATATATTTTTCTATCCAGGTTCCAATCTGGGATAAAATATTATGTTTACTGTCAGGTATATTACTTAGTGCTGCATGACAAATTACCATATAATACAGTGCCCCAAATTACCATATAATACACATATTACTCACAATTTCTGTCAGGAATGAGATGTAGATAATGAAGACTACTATGTTCTGAACTGCAGGCTCAGCAGAGGAAGGATACTCTTCCAAGCTCATATAATTGTTAGAAGTCAATTCCCTGCTCAGGTCAAGATGAGCTCACTGATGAATTATTCTAAACATTTTAAAGAGTTCATAGAATTATTCATTAATGTCTAAGAAACAAAAACAACAACATTTTTGTTATTCTTTTCATGTTTTTATTGGTGCATTATAATTGTACATGATAGTGAAGTTAATTGTGACATATTCATGTGTTAACATAACATAATTTGCTCCAATTCATTCCCAGTACTTCCCTGTTTGAAGCTAGTTTATCCTGAAATACAACTATACAAAGATATCACATGACAAGAAAACTGTGGACTATTATGTCCAATGAGTACAGTAAAAAAAGTCAAACTATCTGTTCACTGATAACATGATCCTATATCTGGAAGACCCAAAATACCTTACCAGAAGATTTCTAGAGCTAATAAATGAATTCAGCAAATTAGCAGAATGAAACGTCAACATAATAATCCACCACTTTCCAATATTTCAATAATAAATCTGCTGAAAAAGTAATTAGGAAAACTATCCTATTCAGAATAAAGTAAAAAATAATTACTTAGGAATAAATCTAACCAAGAAGGTGAAAGACCTCTGCAAGAAAACTATAGAACACTGAAGAAGTAAACTGGAGAAGACCTTAGAAGATGGAAAGAACCATCATGTCCTTGGATAATTAATATTAATTATCAAGAATTAATATTATCAAAATGGCCATACTATCAAAATACCAATGACAATCTTCACAAAACTGGAAAAAGTTTCTAAAATTCATTTGAAAGAATAAGAGATGGAGAAAAGCCAAAGTAATCTTATTTTTTTTTAGAGAATTTTTTAATATTTATTTTTCAGTTCTCGGCGGACACAACATCTTTGTTGGTATGTGGTGCTGAGGATGGAACATGGGCCACACACATGCCAGGCGAGCGCGCTACCGCTTGAGCCACATCCCCAGCCCCAAGCCAAAGTAATCTTGAGCAAGAAGTGTGATGCTGGAGGCCTCATAATATTGGATCTCAAATTATACTATAGAGTTATAGTAACAAAAAGAGCATGTCATTAGCACCAAAAGAGACTTGAAGACCAAATGGAATAGAAGACACAGACATAAACCCATATAGATACAGTCATCTGATACTCAACAAAAGTGCCAAGAACATACATTGGAGAAAAGATAACCTTTGAGACAGATGACACTGGGGAAACCGGATACATATGTAGAAGAATAAAACTTAATTTCTACATATCACCTTGCACAAAAGTCAACTCAAAGTGGATCAAAGACCTAGAAAATAGACCAAAAACTTCGCAACTGCTGGAAGAAAAATATACTCTAAATATTCCTGCATATTGGCACAGGAATTGATTTCCTTCAAAGACTCCTAAAGATAAGAAATAAGCCAGGCATGGTGGCACACATCTGCAATCCCAGCAGCTTGGGAGGCTGAGGCAGGAGGATCATGAGTTCAAAGCCAGCCTCAGCATAAGCGAGGCACTAAGCAACTTAGTGAGACCCTGTCTCTGCATAAAATGGGGAATATGACTCAGTGGTTGAGTGCCCCTGAATTCAATCTCTGGTTACCCCACCCCCCAAAAAATCAAGAAATAACCAAAAATCAATAAATGGGATAGTATCCAATTAAAAAGCTTCTGTACAGCAGAGGGAACAATTAAGAGTATAAGGACAGCCTATAAAATGGAAAAATATATTTACCACCTGCTCCTCTGAGAGGGAATTAATATCCAGACTACATAAAGAACTCAAAACACTTAACACCAAAATCATCATCATCTCATCATTTATCATCATCATCCAATCAATGAATGGGCAAAAGAACTAAAGCCACTTCTCAAAAGAAGGAATACAAATAGCCAACAAATACATGAAAAACAGTTCCATATCTCTATCAATCAGGGAAATTAAAATCAAAACCACACAGAGATTTCAATTCACTCCATTTAGGATAAAAATTATCAAGAATACCAATAATAGTAAGTGTTGGCAAGAATGTGGGGGGAAATGTACACACATCCATTGTTGTTGGGGCTGCAAATTAATTCTCTGAAAAGAAGTATGGAAAAGGGCTGGGGATATAGTTCAGTTGGTAGAGTGTTTGCCTTGTATACACAAAGGCCTGGATTCAATTCCCAGCACACACCACACACACACACACACACACACACACACACACAAATGCATGGAGATTCTTCAAAATAACTAAGAATGAAAACATTATATAACCCACTTCTCACTATCCTTGTTATATATTCCAAATATCTACAATAAGCATATTGTAGTAATGCAGCCACTTCAATGTTTATAGCAGCACTGTTCAGAACAGCCAAGCTATGAAACCAGTCTTGGTGCTTGTCAACATATGAAAGGATAAAGAAAATGTGATATATATATTTACACACACACAAGGGAGTATTACTTATCTATAAAGAAGAATGAAAATATTGCATTTTCTGGCGAAAGGATGAAACTGGAGAACATCCTACTAAGTAAAATAAACCAGGCATAGAAAGTCAAGGGTAGACTTTTTTTCTCATAAGCAGAAGCTAAACCAAAATAAGACAAAAGAAAAAAGATAGCAGGAATATCATGAAAATAGAAGAGGAAGGAGATTAAAGGAGAGGGAAGAGGGACAAGAAAAGGGGAAAATGGTGGAATAAATCTGATCAAATTTTCTTACGTACATATGTGAATATACTTCACTGAATTTTGACTTTATGTATATCCTTAAATGCAATAATTAAAAACTATGAATAAACAGAATAAAAATCAGTAGTTTGAAGAAAAGTGAACAAGGAGGGAAAAGAGGAGAGAAAGGGGAAGTATTGGGACTTAATTGGGCAAATTGTGTTCTAGTTTGATTTATGATTATGTCAGGCTGAACCTAAATAATATGTATATCTATAATGAACTAATAAGAAAAAGAAATCATACAATGTTACAGCTTCTATTTAAAAAACTGTTTCATTGCCATTAGCCTTCACTTCACAGAAAGTGATGTGAAGATATCCAGGACTCAGGATTAAAGTCAGATTCAGAGTTATCATAATCAGAATGTCCAGATATTTGTGATTTGATTTATAAACTAATTTTAATACTGTTTTTATATCTATGTGGATAAAACTAGTAACTTTTCCCATTTACAATACTCCCTCCCTAAAAAAATACTTGGGAATACATTTAATGAAAGAGGTGAAAGACCTCTACAATGAAAACTATAACACACTAAAGAAAGAAATTAAAGAAGACCTTAGAAGATGGAAAGATCTACCTTGTTCTTGGATAGGCAGAATTAATATTGTCAAAATGACCATATTACCAAAAATCTATACAGATTCAATGCAATTCCAATCAAAATCCCAATGGTACTACTTATAGAAATAGAAAAAGCAATTATGAAATTCATCTGGAAAAATAAGAGACCCAGAATAGCCAAAGAAATATTTAGCAGGAAGAGTGAAGCTGATAGCATTACTATTCCAGACCTAAAATTATACTGCAGAGCAATAGTAACAAAAACAGCATGGTATTGGCACCAAAATAGACCTGTTGGCCAATGGTACAGAATAGAGGACACAGAATCTAATCCACATAACTTCAGTTATTTTATAATAGACAAAGGTGCCAAAAATGTACATTGAAGAAAAGATAGCCTCTTCAACAAATAGTGCTGGGAAAACTGGAAATCCACATGTAACAAGGTGAAATTAAGCTTCTATCTCCCACTATGCACAAAACTCAACTCAGAATGGATCAGCGGACTTAGGAATTAAACCAGTGATCTTGAGCTTAATGGAAGAAAAAGTAGGCCCAAACATCCATCATGTCAGATTACACCCCACTTTCTTAATAAAACTCCTGTAGTGCAAGAATTAAAACCAACATCAATAAATAGGATGGATTCAAACCAAAAAGCATCTTCTCAGCAAAAGAAAGAATCAGGCAGGTGAATAGAAAGCCTGCAGAATGGGAGCAAATTTCTACCACATGTACATCAGATAGAGCACTAATCTCCAGGGTATATATAGAACTCATAAACCTATTATAAATAACCCTATTAATAAATGGGCCGAGGAACTGAACAGACACTTCTTAGAAGAGGATATACAATCAATCAACAAATATATGAAAAAGTGTTCATCATCTCTAGCAATTAGAGAAATGCAAATCAAAACTACTCTAAAATTTTATCTCACTCCAGTAAGAATGGTAGCCATTAAGAATACAAACAACAATAAGTATTGTTAAGGATGTGGGGAGAAAGGCGCACTCATACATTACTGGTGGGACTGCAAATTAGTGCAGCCAATCTGGAAATCATATGGAGATTCCTTGGAAAACTGGGAATGGAACCACCATTTGACCCAGATATCCCATTCCTCAGTTTATATCCAAAGGACTTAAAAACAGCATACTACAGGGACATAGCTATATCAATGTTTATAGCAGCACAATCCACAATAGCTAAATTATGGAACCTACCTATCCAGATGCCCTTCAGTAGATGAATGGATAGGAAAACTTTGATATACACACACAATGGAACATTACTCAGCATTAAAAGAGAATAAAATCATTCATTGGCAGGTAAATGGATGAAGTTGGAGAATATAATGCTAAGTGAAGCAAGCCAATCCCCCCAAAACAAAGACTGAATGTTTTCTTTGATATGAGGATGCTGACTCATAATGGCAATAGGGGAGGTCTGGGGGGAGCGTGGGAGGAATGGAGAAACTTTAGATAGGGCAAAGGGGAGGGAGAGGAAAGGCCATGGCAAAGGGGTAGGAATGATGGTGGAATGAGTTAGATATCATTACCCTAAGTACATGTATAAGACACGAATGGTGTGAAAATACCTTGTGTACAGTGACTTGAAAAATTGTGCTCTATATGTGTAATATGAAATGAATTGCATTCTGCCATCATGTATAACAAATTAGAATAAAAACTAGTTACTTTATAATTTTAGATTTTTTTCAGTAAGTATAAAACTAAACCAGTTTTATGTATAATAGTCTATTTGACAGAGATATTATTTTTTTGCATAAAATTCATCTAAATCTTTTGTTCAGTGACCTACAGTAGATGACCCTAAAGAGCACTCCTGCAGGTACTGTGCCTAAAGCAATTCTAGGCTTCCCTTTAGAGTTTCAAATTCCACTACTTCTTTGTGAGTTCCATTTACAATGTCCCTTGTTCACTTTATCATTGCCATCTAGAAACACACAGGCAGGAGTATATCAAGCCATACTCCATGTCCTGTAGCAATTTTGGGAGAGAATAATAATGCCGGCTCCCCTCTAGGCAGTGTGGTATGTGCTCTCGTTTTTCTTTTAAATCTTTTTTTTAAGGAGAAAGAGAGAGAATTTTTTAATATTTATTTTTTAGTTTTTGGTGGACACAACATCTTTATTTTTATGTGGTGCTGAGGATCGAACCCAGCGCCCCATGCATGCCAGGCGAGCGTGCTACCACTTGAGCCACATCCCCAGCCCCTCTTTTAAATCTTTAAAAAAAATATTTGTCTTAATTATAGGTGGACAATAACCTTCATTTTAAGGTGGTGCCGAGGATCAAATCCAGTGCTTCACGCATGCTAGGTGAGTACTTTACCACTGAGCCACAACCCCAGACCAGTGTGTGCTCTCTTTATTTCACCAAGACATGGTTGACAGAATTGTCAAAGTGGTCTAGAAAAAAAGCTGAAGACAAAAGAATAAATCATTTATTAACATGATCTTCAAACTTTTAAATTTCATTCCTGACTATAAGAAGACAGAATCTTTTACATGACATAGCCATTCTCTAAACACATGTACCTGCATGGTCCCTTTCTGTTCCCAAGCCCTAGGCAAGTTAAGGGGACAATGAAGAGTAAGTCTGGGCAGGAATGTTCAGATACATATCTTGAAGCACTCTGGCTGGCCTGCAATACACTGGGACTAGGGCAAGCTAATGTTATCTGTAGAAAATTATTTTCTTGCATGTACACCAGGGCAGTTGCTCCTTGGAATGATTATCATACCAGCAAACTGAGCAAGCCAATGCTGATGATGTCACTGGTCCTGCAAACTAACAAATAAAACACTTCTTTTAGTGGTAATTGGGGTGGAATTGAGGGCAAGTTGGAAATGATATGTCATTGATCCAGCCAGTCACTATAGGACAAAATAAGAGTGATAAGAGGGAGGGGAGGCCCTTCTTGGCAAAGCACAGTGAGGTAGGGAGATGCTATCTGTTCAGCCTATCATCACTGAATCTTCTCTGTAAACCTATCTCAATAAACTATTATGTCTCCTATGTTATCTCTGGCTGTTTTCATTGGTTTCCTGGCAACCTCTTCTACTGCCTTGGCACAACTGTGCTGTGGATGTGACAGCCATCTTACTACAAGCCCAAGGATGAATAGTCTTCATTAAAGATATAGGAAATATCATGTATGAGTGGGTTAAACTACCCCAGTAGGGTCCCAACTTGACTTTCCTGTATAATCCTATTATGCATGGCTGAAAAACTAAATATATTGTGAAATACTTCAAGTAGAGCTTTCTATTTATAATAGCAGAAGAAAATTGTTATTAAAAAACCATTAAGGTTTATATAAAATGCATAGCATACACTTTATTTCTTTTTCTTTTTTTTTTTTCATTTTTTGGTGGTTCTGGGGATTGAACCCAGGGCCTTGTGCATACAAGGCAAACACTCTACCAACTGAGCTATATTCCCAGCCCCAACTTTCTTTAATAACAATGGTATTATCATTCAATATAGGAAAGAGTGATGCCAGTAAAGATTAAAATGATTGAAAATATTCTTTAAAAAATGATCATAAATATATTTAAACAAAGGAAAGTACCCATATTCAAAACAAAATATAAGATTTGTTTTACTTGATGTTTATGTGCTCTCCCACCAAACTAATTTTATACCAAAGTCTTAAAGACATTTCATGACAAAATAGACCTTCTAATATAAGATTAAGCTGAAATGGTATCTTATAATTGGTTGGCAAGCAGGATGACTGTTTAACAAATTTGTACTTTATGTAAAAGAACTGAATTTCCTAATCCATACAGGAGGAAGGGCAGGGAGCAGATGTTCTTGCTGATGCAGATCTCCTGGAAAGGATCTTAGTTT
Source organism: Marmota flaviventris (assembly GCF_047511675.1). Lineage (NCBI taxonomy): Eukaryota > Metazoa > Chordata > Mammalia > Rodentia > Sciuridae > Marmota > Marmota flaviventris. The sequence continues at coordinate 127,831,255 of NC_092499.1, forward strand.
AGCTGGGCCAACCATGGCCACAGCCTAGGTTATTGTAGTTTGGAAGATAAGGAGACGCCCACCGGTTTCTCTATGGTAGTGCAGGAAACATCAGGGATGTCTGTATTTGTACCTGCTCTGCTGGTCTTGCTCATGGAATGAAAGGTAAGCTGTAGAAAACAGGGAAAGACAAGGCATGAGAGGTAAGACTGAATGAAATTCACTGAATATATATAGAAAAAAAATATAAAGTAGGGATGGTTTGGAGGGGTTGCCTAAAATTCATAAATGATGTTAGAGACATAGTGTTGGCATTAATGTTCCAAAGTTCTAATCTTTCCTATTTATTCAAGATATACCTGAATATATTGGTATAGAGGTAAGGCATGCAAGTTTTTACCCTCTGCTTTCTTCATTACAGAATACCATCATGATTAAGGGAATGAGGTCTCAAGGGATCTCTGGGAATTAAGTAAATTCTCTCCATAAAAAGAAAATGTACAAAGACAGAGAAAAAAATCAAGGAAAAAAATTAAAAAACCCTAACCTAAACTGATACATATATGTAAGCAAATAATTCATAAAATAATTCATGAGAAAGACTAATGGAGAAAAGATGAATTATCCGTAAATGTTGCATGATATTGGATATCCTTCATGGGATTGAATCAAAGGCCTCACACATGCTAGGTTAGCATTCTACCACTGATGTACATCCTCAGCCCAAAATATTCCTTTAAACTCATATTGAATACAATTTCAAGTCCATGTGGATCATAGATGGAATATAGAAATATTTAATATATTATTTAGAATTTGATTTGGGAAAATGAGTTCTTGACAATAGTGTAGGGAAAGAATTCTTAAACACAACCTAAACCTAGAAAAAGTTTGCCATGTATGAGAAAAAAAAATTTATATGTATTTGCAATACCAGGAAATGAACCCAGGAATCTTCTACCTCTGTGCTACAAATCTATCCCTTTTATTTTTTCATTTTGAGATAGAGTTTATGTTACCAAGGCTAGCCTCCAATTTTTAGGCACATACCACCATATCCAGTTAAGAAAAAAAAAATAACACAGTTAATGTGAACAAAGACTCTGGAGACAGACTGAGTCAAGCTCAAGGTTCTTCTATTCCTTTCTTGTAAGACTTGAGCTATTTCAGAACTAGACCATGGGAGTGGTAATTATGTCTGCCTCTTGAAATATTGTGAGGACCAAATTAACTAATAAGACCTAAAAACTATATGCTAATAGCAGATTTGTAGTAACAACTAGTACTTGTTAATACTGACTACTTTTTTTTTTTTTTTGGACCCAGGGCCTTCCAGATGTAAGGCACAAACTGTACCATGGAACTACATCCTTATCCTTTTTTTGTTTTGAGACAGAGTCTCATTAAATTATCCAGACTTGTTTTGAACTTAAATCCTCTTGATTCAGCCTCCCAAGTCAACGAGATTACAAGCATGCACTATCACAGTGGCTAGTTTTTTCTCAGGAATTGCAGAGTATCATTTTCATCAATTGTGAAATGCATTTCTATTTTACCTCACAATGAAAGAATAAAACTATTGACAACCTATGACACAGAATTTCTTATAACTTAAGATTTTTATCTCATAATTTAATTTATATAAAATCGACATTAAACTTACTTTTATAATTACATGAAATGGAAAACAAAATCAAAATGCATTAATAAAGATACTCTTCAAATTTGTCTTTCAGATGTTTTCTGACTCTTGTTTTTAACTCATCTTGTCCATAATTTCCCTCATGTTGTTAATATCTCTGTTAATAAGAGTTTTGTTGATGCTACATTATTTGGGAATGTTCTATATGATTCAAATATTACCTGTTTAACCTACTGACAGCTACCTCTTCAAATTGTGGAGTTCAGAATCTCACCAGAAGGTGATAATGACAGATTTTTAGACTAATTTCATGTGTGTGTACACAAAGCTAATCATATTATGACTGTCTTCTCACTAATAGTGTCTTTACAATACCAGTCTTATATTTAGCCATGTACACTATAGGATGTACACTATAGGATAAAAGGAATACATTGGTTTTCTCTGTGAATGATGAGTTTTCTGTTTACAATACTGGTGTCTTACCTTTTATATTCTTGTGTGTTGTTGTGGAAAAATGCTTCAACATTGTCCTTTATAATATGGCCCAATATATTACCTTTTACTTTGTGATCTCATCTATTTCTGTTTTAGTTAGTTTTTTTGCTATTGTGACTAAAAGACTTGTAGAGAAGGAAAAATTTATTTGGGGACTCACGGTTTCAGATGTCTCAGATCACAGAAGGCCAGCTCTATTCCTCTGGACTTCAGGGGAGGCAGAACATCATGGTGAAAGAGTATGGTGGAGGGAAGCAACTCACATAATGATCAGACAGCAGAGAGAGACTAAGCTCACCAGATACAAAATATATACCCAAAGGCACACCCCAAATGATCCACCTCTCCCAGCCACATTCTGCCTACCTTTAGTTACTATTCAGTTAATTCCATCAGGGTGTTAATTCACTGATTGGGTAAGGCTTTCATAACCCAATAATTCCTCTTTTAAATCACACATGAGCTTTTGGGGGAATACCTCACATCTAAACCATAACAATATCTACATCTATATTAGAGTTATTACATATATGTATATATATGATTATATATACATACATGTATATATAGTTAATATATATTTTAGATACATTATTGTACTACCAGAATTCCTATTTTAAATATTTTAATTAATTCATATAGTTTTTTATTGTCCAGCACCCATTCTGAATATGAATTTAACTTATACCAGAAAGCTAGAATTAGTTATCCATGACATAGAATCCTTTTATTTCCTCCCAATTCCTCAATAGATTTAACCCAGTTAAATTTTTTATACACTTTCTTTTGACTCTTCTCTATGGGACTGCTAGATACGACACTTTACTCAACCCACTCCAACTGTATTCCACATCAACTCCATAGATATGCTCAATAGTTACAGTGCTACTCCACAGAATTTGTGGCTTGCTCCCCCCCAAAACAAGAATTAGACCAGCAAGGCTATTTCAAAGGCTAACCAGCAAAAGTTTTTCCACTGGTCTCTTATTTTGTCTCTTTCTCTCTTGCTGGTTGTGGGTCTGTGTCTAGGTTGTGGGCCTGTGTCCAGTTAGGATCCTGTCATTTACAGCAAAATGCATGGAACTAGATGACATTATGTCAAGAGAAATAAGCCAGACACAGAAAGAAAAATACTGCATGTTATTTTTCATATGTAGGAACTAAAAATATTGACTTGAATGCAGAATAGTAATTACTAGATGTTGGATAGGGGAAGGGTGAATAAAGAGAGGTTGGATTTTATTAGTGCACATCATAGAATGTGTGGAAGTATCACACTGAACCCAATAATATATAGAATTAATACATGCTAATATAAACAATAAGACATGTTAAAATCTGAATATGCTGCATGAGAAATCATAATTTTACACTGAAAACTGGGAAGTCACAAAGAAAAACAGTGTATACCTTGGATTCTATGCTGTACGTTTTCATATGTCTTAAACAGGAATAAATCTAAAATTGATACTGTAATTTGGAAGGTACTGTAGATTGGAAGGTAGTCATAACTGTGAATTTTACTGCAATAACATGCACATTCAGGTATTCTTTAATATGTTTATTTCATTTTCTTTGGATACATAATCATGGGAAACTTAGTTATTCTAACATACTAAGTTTTCCCTGAAAGGTGTTGTAAATAGCCATACCTGAAGTCCTGTCACGTAGGACTGAAGTTTATGGTCACTGTCCAGAGAGAGACCTGAGAACCAAATTAAAAAGACAAAAAATACAATATATGTGTGAAGGTCATTTTATATGCTATAGTTCAAAAAATCAATGAGAAATAAGGTAGAAATGGCAAAGTGCTAATTGTATGTTTGAGATTCACTCTAGTCAGAATGGCAATTATCAAGAATATAAGCCACAATAAATGCTGTCAAGGATGTAGGCAAAACTGTACATTTACACATAGCTGGGGGGACTGCAAATTAGCATAACTACTCAAAAGCAGTATGGAGATTCCTCAGAAAACCTGATATGGAACCGACATTTGACCCAGTCATCCCACTCCTAAGTTTATACCTAAAGGACTTAAAATGAGCATACTACAGTGACACAGCCATATAAATGTTTATAGCAGCTCATCACAATAGCTAAATTGTGCAACCGACCTAGATGTCTTTCAGTAGATGAATAACACAATAGAATATTACTTGGCCTTACAGAAGAATGAAATTATGGCATTTGCTGGTACATGGATGGAACTGGAGAATATTAGGCTAAGCTAAATTAAGCCAATCCAAAAAAACCAAAGGCCAAATGTTTTCTCTGATATGTGGATGTTAATTCACAATAAGGGAGGCAGGGAAAATAGAGGTACTTTGTACTAGACAGAGGGGAGTGAAGGGAGGGGAGGGGGTGCCACAGTCTGGCTGGGCACAAATCACGAGCCACTCAAGCAAGAACAAACTTTATTTCCGAACTCCACCAGCACACCACACACGCTCCCCAGGAACTCCCCCGAACCCCCGTGAGAACTGCACAGGAACTCCAAAGTAGTGGGCGCCCAAGGCAGCAAGAGCTGCCCTATTGCCCGACAGTAAAGGGCAAATATACAATTCAATCAATCCAGCATCACAGCAATTATATATAGCTTAATTCAAATCATCATCTCAATGGTTCGCTGGCGTCACCTTTCAACCATTCCCTCTGGTAAATGCCAGGCATCATTCTGACTGGGCCATGGCTCTCAACAAGGGGGTATGGGGGTAGGAACAACAGTAAAATGAATCAGACATTATTATCCTATGTGCATATATGATTACATGACCTGTATAACTCTACATCATGTACAACCAGGAGAATGAGAAGTTATGTTCCATTTATGTATGATCTATCAAAATGCATTCTACTGTCATGTATAACTAATTAGAAAAAAATAAAAAGAATTTTAAAAATAAAATGCCAAATTCTAATATTCAGGTAGATATGTTTAAAATAAAATATGTGGGCTTTTTTCCAAAAAAAAAAGTGGTACACAAGGGAATATTACTCAGCCATAAAGAAGAATGGAATTATGGCATTTGCTGGTAAATGGATGGAACTGGAGACTATCATGCTAAGTTAAATAAGCAAATCCCCCAAATAGAAAGGCTGAATGTTCTTTCTGATGTGTGGATGCTAACAAAAAATGTGGGGGGATGGAAGAATAGAAGCTTATTTGATCAGACAAAGGGGAATGAAGGGAGAGGTTGAAGGATGGGAATAGGAAAGACAGTAGAATGAATTGGACATAACTTTCCTATATTTATATATGAATACATGAGCAGTGTAACTCTACAATATGTACAATCACAATAATGGGAAGTTATACTCCATTTATGGATAATATGTCAAAATATACTCTACTGTCATGTATCTCTAAATAAAGACCAAAAATGAAAAGCCTAAAAATAAAAAAAAACCCTTTCTTCCTAAATTAAAACCATATTGTGCTAATTATCTTAAGAGTGATAATTTTTGCCAGACATGGTGGTACATTCCTGTAATCCTACTGGCTCTGGAGGCTGAGGCAGGAGGATCAAGATTCAAAGCCAGCCTCAGCAACTTAGTGAGACCCTGTTTCTAAATAAAAATACAAAAATGCGCCCCTAGGTTCAATCTCTGGAACTAAAAAAGAATGATAATTTTTGATATCTGGGACAACAATGTCCCTTGCTCTTGTTGTTACTGTTTGTCTTCTTCATTTTAAAAAGTTCTGCTTAAGGGGATCGGGATGTGGTTCAAGTGGTAGCGCACTCAAGTGGTAGCGCACTCGCCTGGCATGCATGAGGCACTGGGTTCTATCCTCAGCACTTCATAAAAATAAAATAAAGATATTGTGTCCACCTAAAACTAAAAAAAAATAAACATAAAAAGTTCTGCTTAAGAGTATATTGGATTTATTTGTTGAAAAAAAAATAAAATAAATAAGTGGTATACCTGATAGTAAATATAATGTGGCATCGTGAATTGAGTCCTGGAACAGAAAAATGACATTAATGGAAATCATGGTAAAATGTGAAGACAAACTGTATGTTCACTCAATACTTCTAAACCAGTGCCAATTACATTTTTATAAATGTACCATCTATATAAGATGTTAACCTCACAAAAAGTCAACTTGGAATTCTTTATACCATATTTAAAATTTTCTGTAAATCTAAAATATTTCAAAATAGATTGTGCAAAGCAAAACAAAAACAAAAAAAGTTAAGGATGTAAATTTAAAAAGACAAACATAAACAAAAAAAAGCTTAACCTCGGGGGATAACAGGCCATATACAGAAATTGTAGGAATGCAGCTTTCTTTATCCACCAACCATTCCAAGTACAGGTACACCTGATTCAGGAAGACAACCATCAAGATCCAGGGACTCTGGGGTTGTGGCTCAGTGGTAGAGCACTTGCCTAGCAAGTGTGAGGCACTGGGTTCAATTCTCAGCACCACATATAAATAAATAAAAATAAAGGTCCATTGACAACTAAAACATATTTAAAAGAAAAAAAAAGGTTCAGAGACTCTCCTGACCCATCATAGTCCCATTGATCAATCAGTGTTTCAAATGACAGGCACCACTTCTTCAAAGCTAGATTTCTGTGCATCAAATTTCCTAAAAAGTCGCATTTTGACACCAGCTGTTAGTGTATCCTAATATTCCAGTAAAAACTCACTGGGAGACATGCTTTCTAAATATTAGAAATCACAATAGAGATATATCAGTGTCAGAATACATAAATGATATTTCTGAATATAGGAGGTAATTTTCTTCATACAAGGCTTCTTTCTTCTTATTTGCAAATAAAAACTGCCTTCAGGCCTTTGATAAAATCATGAGACAATTAAGCTTTCTCTATAGCCCCCATAATGAATTCTTTGAAATCTACTGATACATTTTTAATTGCATTACCCATTGTCAAACCCAAAAGCCAGAGTAGGGATTGCCATGGTAGCAGGAGAACAGGGTACAAAGAAGAATGTCCGTAACTATGGTGATGTAGGAAGGTTCCTGCTTACAAAACCCTGGAAATTAACCATTAGACACCAGGTTTTTGCAGGGTTCTTTTTCTTTTTCATTTTTAGCAGCACTTGGGGATTGATCACAAGAATATTCTACCACTGAACTATATGGGCCCAGCCCTTTTTATTTATCATTTGGAGACAGTATTCACAGTATATGTCATGACATACTGTAATGTTTTCACTGAAATAAAGATCAAAATGGATTCAACAAGTTGTTTAGCAAATACAGGAGCTCCTGTTATACTGAAATGAATTCAATAAACATGCATGTTTCATAATGATGAATTTAAATGAAACTGACTGACTTTTATCATGAAGCAAACTGTGAGCTTGGATGAGTGCAAAGTTTTTGTGATTTATACATTCTCCAAATATCATCTTGTAAAAATCACCTCCCTAATCACAGAAGTTAATCAAGTTAGCTGTATTTCTTACCTCTAGGTGTCCTGGACTAAGGATCAAGTTTCCTCTCTGAAACTATGAAAATGATTTGGAGTATAGAACCCATGACTAGTGATCATGAAAGCAAGAACTTGACATTGAAGAACTATGAAAGTGAAGAATGCAGTGCCATAGTGTTTCAGTCTGTTTTGCATTGCTGTGAACAAAAAACCTGAAGAGAAGAACTTAGAGGAGGAAAAGTTTATATTGGTTCATGGTTTTAGAAGTTCAGTCCATGGTTGGCCAACTCCATAGCTCTGGGATTGAGGTGAAGCAAAACATGGCAGAGGGGCATGGCAGAAGAAAATAGCTCAGGACATGGAAACCAGGAGCAGAAAGAAGGATGGGTGGGGAGGGGGCACGAGCTAGCTCTGCTCACCAAGGACACAATATAAACCCTAAAGGCCAACCCCCAGTGACCTACTTCCTCATTCACATCCTACCTGCCTACAGTTACCAATATCAGTGGATTAATACACTTATTAGGTTACAACTCTCAATCTAATCACATTACCTCTGAACATTCTTGCATTGTCTCACACTTGGACTTTGGGGTCACCTTATATCTAAACCATAACACATAGCATTGTAGTCATTGAAGACATGGTTCCTGGAAGTGACCCCGGTGCTGTCCAGAAGAGAGCTGTGACTGTGTACAGGGAGCTGCATGAGGTGCATGGGCAGTTCATTTTTTATCTAGCATATATAAAGTCATCAACCATGTGATTCCATCTCTTAGATCACTTAAGGGATAGCTGGGCACATATGTATTTTGTTTATTTATTTATTTATTTATTACCAAGTTTTCCTCAACTATGCACAAAAAATTGTGATTCCTCACTTGACTCTGCCTTTCAAAAACCTGTCTCTCTACATTTTACTATAATTTCCATTAATGTCATATCTGTAGTCCCAGTACTTGGGAGTCTGAGGCAGGTGGATTATAAATCCAAATCTGCCCTAGGCAATTTAGTATTACACAAAAGTTCAAATACAAAGTATCCTGATGAAGTAAGAATCAAAGACAGGCAGTCAGTGTATAGTTTTCCTGACAGAAGGGCAAATTATCAGCATGAGTCCCTGTAAAAATCAAAAGCAAGTCATGTCTATCCAATATATAATGGCACAGAGAATACATTCCCATTGCACAGGGAGAAATAGGGGCACAGAATGAAGAGATGGTACCAAAGCAAGTCAAAAATCCAGCGAGACGGACAAGTTCTGGGGCACATGGTATTGTGATGTTCTCTCAAAGGGCTTGTGTAACTCTGTTCCTATGGCTCTATTGATTATAGCCCACCTGGCCTCTCTGTTGGCTTGTCTCTGCTCAATTCCTGTTGCTTTCCTTAGCAGACATCTCACGTTACTGGCATCTCTTAATCTTGTGGGACCCTGCCTACATCTTCAACATATTACCTTTTCAGGAGCAGCCTAGAGTGACTCCAACTCTGCTATGCTTTATCTGGTCTCACCAGCCTTTCCATTGAAACCTCTCCGCGGAACCTTTATGACTCCCTGACTCCAGCATCCTCCATTGCTGCAAAATCAGCACAGTGAAACAATTTCCTAGGTTCCCCTGTACAAGTAGCCCCGCCCCCATAGTCTCTTCTCAAATGATTTTTTTTTTTTAAATATTTTTTTAGTTGTTGATAGACCTTTATTTTTTACTTATTTTTATGTGGTACTGAAAATCGAACCTAGTGCCTCACACATGCCAGGCAAGTGCGCTACCGCTGAGCCACAGCCCCAACCCCTCAAATGAATTTTTAATTTTATATCCTTGAGCCTGAGATAGGTTTGTTCTTGCTAATTCCTAATATGCCTTTAAATCATCTTTCCTATTGTTTTGGGGTAAGGTATTTAGCACTTCTTAGCGGCTATAATGTCTTTAATAGCACATCTTACTTAGCTCCAGTTTTACTTGCATTTTTCTAGTCAAATTAAAATTTTGCAAAAACTTTCTGCTCTGCTTTATGCTTATGCTTATCAGTGAGCTTAATTAAAAGTTGCCAGCAATATATGTGCCACTGTCTGAATGTTGTAATGCCTTGAAATTTCCTCTGACAGATAATTAGTCCATCATCTTTAAATTCAGCTTCAAAAATTTGACCTAATTTTCTTAGTTCACTGTGGTATATTCATAAATATACTTTAGTTCTGAGAAGAACTAAACAGAGGAGGAAATGCTTACTTTAACTCATGGTTTCAGAGGTTCATTCCATAGTTGGACAGTTTCATAGCTCCAGGCCTGAGGTGAGGCAGAACACTATTGCAGAAAGGTGTGGCAGAGGAAAGCAGTTCAGAATATGGCAACCAGGAAGCAGAGAGAGAGAGAGCTTCACTCACCTAGGATAAAACATAAACCCCAAAGGCATGCCCCCAGTGACCTATCTCCTCCAGCTACACCTTACCTGCTTATGGTTACCACCCAGTCAAGCCATATCCATGTATTAATCCACTGATTTGGTTTTGGCTCCCATAATCTAATTTCACCTCTAAAGATTCTTGCCTTGTCTTACATAAGAGCAATGTAATGCATGGTGGGGGATAATACATGTCCAAACCACAACAGTAATGTATTAATTTGTAAATTATTGTCAATTCCATCAACCTAATTAACATATCTGCCACCTTAAAAATCAGCTTTTTAAATCATGATATTCTAGGTGAATTTGTCTTATGAGTCCCATAAAATTTTCTTTTCTTTTCAACCACAGGTATTTCAGATAAAATTTCTAGAAAACACTAAAATGAAGTTTTATAAATGCAAAATAATTATGAATGCATTTTTAAAAACAGATGAAAAGCATTAATACATAATACAAAGTACGAATTTGTAGATAACATACCTATTATGAAAAAAGTTAAATTTATACATGTGTTAAACATTTACATACATACAATGCAAGAAAACTCACCTTGGGTTATAATGTAGAATGACTTGTGAGTGAACTTCATATACAAAAAATATATATATTCAACAACTGATACCAGAAGGAGGTCAGGGAGCAGATATCTTTGCCTTTGTAGCCACATACATCTCTGTGCTTGCCCAGGAAGCACTCAGGAATATTTTCACAGACTCTTATTGTTGTTGCAGTCGCTGGGGGAGAAGAAAGTCCCAAAGGCTTCTGGAAACAGGGAAGAAAAATGAAGATTGATGACTTTGAATAAAATTCACTAAGGGAGTGCTGAGGTTGTGGCTTAGTGGTACAGTGCTTGCCTAGAACACGTGAGGCACTGGGTTCAAACCTCAGCACCACATAAAAATGAAATAAGGGTATTGTGTCCATCTACAACTAAAAAATAAATATTTTTAAAAAATTCACTAAGGGTATTCAAGATGGCAGAAATGAGGTAGATCTGAACTCTTATGCAATTTGGAATCAAAGCATTGAGAGAACAGATGATGGGAGAGATAGTAACAGAGTGGATGCACTATTTCACAATAAGGCCAGAGACTTAAAGGAACTTGGAAATTCTGGTTATTGCAACAGAAAACAGTAAAGAATTTGCACTATCAGGGCAGGTCTGGGGGCAGGAGGAACAATGATAAAAAGAGGGAGGGTCAAGGCTGATTAGCTTGCTTTGGAAACAAGTAAGATAGATAGAACAAGTCATGCAAAGTCACCTGGTGAAAAAGAACTCTCCACTTTTTTCTAAATATGCTGGTAGAGAATTATGGCAGGGATTTATTTTGCAGAGATTACATATCAGCTTACAGTTTTAGAGATGATTAAATCTCTATAGCTCCTGCCTGTTAATACCAATTGATAATGTCATAGGGAAGGCCTTTGAAGCCTTTGAAGGCTGGATATTTTAGTCAACTTTTTTGGCTCCTGTGACTAAAAGACCTGACAAGAACAATTTTAGAGGAGGAAAAGTTTATTTGGCACTCATGGTTTCAGAGGGCTCAGTCTACAGATGACCAACTCCATTGCTCTGGGCCAGAGATGAGAAAGAATATCACGGCAGATGGGCATGACAGAGTAAAGCAGCTTAGGGTATCATACTAGGAAGCAGGGGGTGGGGGAGAGCTCCCCTAACCACATACAAATTTCAAACCCCAAAGACATCCCCCCCAGCAACCCACCTCTTCCAGTCACAGCCTATATATCTACAGTTACCACTCAGTTAATTCTCATCATGGAATTAATGAACTAATTATATCAAGTCTCTCATAACCAGTCATTTCACCTATAAACATTCTTGCATCATCTCACACATGAGTATTTAAGGGATACCTAATATTGTTGGGTGCAGAGCAGGCTGAACTGTGTTGTCTGCAGGGCAGGCTGAACAGATGTTGGCTGCAAGATAGCCCACGCACTCAAACACCCCTCTATCTAGTCCTTTATCACCTGTTTGCCTCAAGTCTGAACATTCAACCCTGCTTAAGGCTGAACACTTAACCCCGCCTTGGGCCAACAAGGCAGCTTGCAGACTCAGAGGCCCCATTAGATTTGGGCTATAAAAACTCCCTCCTGCCAGGCCCCCCTCTCTCTTGCTCTTTCTCTCTTGCTCTCTCTCTCTTGCTCTTTATGTTTCTTACGCGCGCTCTCTGTCTCTCTCTTGCTCTTGCTCTCTCCCTGTTCATCTCTTCTCTTTTCTCTCTCTCTCTTTCCTTCTTTCTTTTCTCTTTGTTGCACTGCTGCAATAAAGATCTTTTGGTTGCTCCGAGTGTTGTGGTCACTTTCCTTTCAAATATTTTAACAATAACACTGTCAAAGTAACCTGTGTAGTGGGATTGCCCTGGCCACTGTCCTGGCACCCCAGCTACCAGCCTGCCCTATGACTTCAGAATGCTGTCTTGCCCAAAGCACCAAAAATTACACGGGTGAGCCCACACCTGTTTTTAGAATTGTGAATGAGTGTGCATGAAAGAATTTTCTCCAATTAAAATAATTTAGCAAAGAGAAAACTTAATTTATGAGTGTTGTTGCATCTGATATTTTATAGGGAGTGTTTTAAAGCATGTTTAATGGTTCCACATAATTTTATATATTCTATTAATTAATTGGGTTTTTCTTGACACCTCTTTTTTCCTTCTCATCCCCATTTTCTTCCTTTTCTCTCTTGCCTTTCTTTCATTTTTTTCCTTCTATCTCCCTTCCCTCCTCCATCCTTTTCTTATTTTCCCCTTTCCTTTCTTACTCTTTCTTCCAATGTAATTTACTAAAACATATACTATAATTAATACTTAACCTTTCAGTCTATCTATTATTCTCACCCACTTGTCTCATTAGGTAGTAGATTTGCAGAGATCATGAGCAATAAGTTTTTAAATATATTTATATATGATTTTCCTTGAAATGACCACTGTTATTGGTGGTTACTTTCTCCTCTCAAAGTGGTGCTGGTAGTTGAACTTAGCATTTTGATTACAGTGAATGGATGTGTTGATGTTAAGACATATACCTATCCCAAGTCTTATGATAAGGTGCTAACTAATCACTAAAAGACCTTCACATAAAAGAGGAGGAATCCATCACAATACATGCACAAACAACAAGAAGCTGACAAAAGTTTGTAAACCATCCCCACAAACTGAATCTGCTAGCATCAAAGTGCCTGGAATACTAGAAAAAAAGAACTCAAAAAGGTCTGCAAGGAAAGCCACCTCCTCGCCCCTCCACACCCCTGCTCGGACCCTCTCGCTGTGGGGCCGCCTTCTCTGCAGGCTCAGGCCGTGCCCCAGCCCCACCTCTGACGAACAGGAAGGCGCTGTGGTCGCTGACTCCGCCTCGGGACACAATTCTCAGGGTGTACAGGCCCTCGTCGTCCTTGTTCAGGTGGCTGAAGGACAGCGACGCCTGGCCTTCTCCAAAGAACATCTTGGTCCACTTTGACTCTTTCAGCAGCACATCTGAAAGAGCATCCAGTTCAGGTTGGCTCGGAAGCCACCCAGCGACGCACAGGAACACCAAGTGGCTGCTGGAGACATCTCCCAGAGGCAGGACAGTCCAGTCACATGCACAGCACATGCGCAGAGAAGCGCAGTGGGAAGAGCTGCTGGGGGAAGCAGAGGCCCCCACAGCCAAGACCTGAGCACACCCTCTCCAGCCAGGCTCCCTGTGGGTCCTGCTTCTCAGCACACAGCCGGCTCCCACCCGCATCCTCCGGCACCCAGCAGGTACTCAGGAGCGCCTACTGGATGGTGCTCTGGTGGGCCAGAGCGCAGACGGGGCATGTGAGCCCCGCAGCTGGCCACACCCCGGCCTGCGTGCAGAGCACCCTCGGCCGCCCTGTATCTGCCTCGCCTAGCCTGGGGCAGACCTGGAGGATGCAGGCAATCGAGTGGCATTGCCTGACAGTCATAGGGATGTCCACCAAAGTGCTAGACGTAGCAGGAAGGGGTGTCCGTGCTCAAGAGAACCCAGGCCGCCTGGCCAGCAGCCCAGGAGGGCCCTACTAAGCCCAGAATCCCATTGTCTAAGCAGGGATTCCCTCTAAGGCCATGAGCAGTGGCTGCGAGTGTCCAACAGATGACAGGCCAGAAAACACCAGCGGAGAACCAGCCTTGATACGGATTTCTGAACTAAGACCACATTTAGGATATCAATGTTTACAGCAGCTCAATTCACAATAGTGAAGCTACGGACCCCACCTAGGTGCCCTTCAATAGATGAATGGACAAAGAACATGTGGCTCATAGACACAATGGAATATTACTCAGCCATAAAGATGAATGAAATTATGGCATTTGCCAGTAAATGGATGGAACTAGAGACTATCATGCTAAATGAAATAAGCCAATCAAAAAAAAACAAAGGCCAAATTGGGGTGGGGGAAGTGTTGGTTCATGGGATTGGACGCGGGGGGGGGGGTGTGGGGGGAAGGAAAGGGGGATGTGAATGGGAAACACAGTAGAATGAATTGGACGTAACTTTCCTATGTTTACATATGAATACCTGAGTGGTGTAACTCCACATCCTACAACCACAAGAACGGGAAGTCATGTTCCATGTATGTACAGTATGTCAAAATATTCTAGTATCATGTATAACTAAAAGGAGCAAATAAATAAATAAATAAAATTGGGGAGGAAAAAAAAAAAGTTTTTTTTTTTTTAATATTTATTTTTTAGTTGTAGTTGTCAATACCTTTATTTTTTATTTGTTTTTATGTGGTGCTGAGGATTGAACCCAGGGCCTTGCATGCACTAGTGAATGCTCTACCACTGAACCATAACCCCAGCCTCCCCCAAAAAGTTGTTTTTTAAAGTACTCAATGAACCAAAATAAGACAAAAGGAATTAGTTAAGGGAGAAAATACAGGACATGAAAGAACATTTCAATAAAGAGAGCTTCATAAAAAGAACTAACCAGAAATTTTGTAAATGAAAGGCACAATAAATCAAATAAAATTTCATGTGAAACTTTCTCCAATAGATTATGTAAAATAAATTGCAGAATTTCAAGACTTAAAGTCAAGGAAGAAATTCTTGAACTTTCAGACAGTTAAAAACAAAACAAAACAAAACAAAAACTATGATCAGAATATCCACAAACTCTGGGGCAACAATGAGAGACCTAACCTAAGGCTCCATGAAAATTTGGAAGCAGAATAAATATGGGCTAAATCTATAATTTATTCAGTAAAATAGTAGCAGAAAAATTATGAACTTTAGGAAAGGGATGGAAATCCAGCTACTGGGGACATCGGAATTCTAGACAGACAAGAACAGGAAAAACTTCTTCACAACATGTCACAATTAAAATGCCAAAAATTCATATCAGAAAAATAAGTCTAAAAACTGTAAGAGTTTACCTACCAAGCAAAACAAATCACAATAATAGCATATTTCTCAGAAGAAACCCTAAAGTCCAGGAGGCCCTGAAAGAAAATCACTACCAACCCAGATTGCTATATCTCCTTTAGCAGTGAAAGAAATAAAAACATTCCAAGCATTGCAGAAGATACTTAAAGAAATCTTACACATAGAAGACTAAGATAAATAAGAACAATAAAAAGAGCTTGGAAAAGAATGAATCTTATAGGAAGAGTATATAAGTAAATGAGAATTCAGATAAAATAAAACATTATAAATACATAAAAATGGTAGAAAGTAATAAACACCCTTTATTATAACACTGTTTATAAATGGTCTCAATTCTCCAGTTAAAAGACAGATTGGGTCCCGTGCAGTGGTGCTACAATCCTAGCAGTCTGGGAGGCTGAGGCAGGAGGATCACGAGTTCAGAGCCCACCTCAGCAACTCTAGCAAGGCCCTGAGCAACTCAACAAGGCCCTGTCTCGAAATAGAATATAAAAAATGGGCTGGGGGTGGGGCTCAGTGGTTAAGCACACCTGGGTTCAATCCCTGGTACCAAAAAAAAAAAAAAAAAAAAAAAAAAGAAAAGAAATAGATTGGAAGGTTGGATTAAAAATTATACAACTATATGTTGCCTGCAAGAAACATACCTTACAGGCATAGACATCCACAAGTTTAAAACAAAAGAATAGACAATGATATTCCATGAAAGTGGAACCTGAAAGGAATAGCTACTCTTATATCCAACAAACTAGATTTCAAGCCATAGTTACCCAGAGGCAAAGAAGTTCACTTCATATTAGTAATGGAAACAATCCAACAAGATGATATAATGATAGTAAATTTATGTGCCCAAATATTTATGTACTCATTTACATTAAAAACAATAACACTACATGAGTGTAGTGTTCTGAGAACACTATTAGATAGAACCTGAAACAATAATACTTGGGTGATTTCAAAATCTCTTTTACCCATAAATAGGTCATTTATACATAGTAAAGACTCTCCTCCCTCTCTCTCTCTCTCTCTCTCAGACTTGGCAAACATCTAGAAAATACTTCCTCCAACAACAGCTGAATTCAATATCTTCTCAACTAATCAGGTAATCTTCTCCAAAACAGGGCATATTTAGGACTCAAACAAGTTTTAGCAAATGTGAAAACATAGATATAATCCCTTGCATTTTATTGGGTAATAAAGGAATCAAATCAGCAAAAACCATAGGAATTACATAAACAAAAAAAGACTGAACAATAAACTTTTGTGATGAATGAAAAATTGAGAAAATAGGTGAGAAAAAGTAAATAAACCAAGAACAGAGTGACAATATACCAAAATCTCTAGGACACTATGAATACAATTTTAAAAGTTACTGTTAGCAGTGGCTACATAAAAAATGAAAACAATCCCAAATAAACAAGCTAATGATGAATCTCAAGGTCCTAAAATAAGAACAAAAGATCTGGGTTTGTAATCTCAGCAGCTCAGGAGGCTGAGACATGAGGATTGTGAGTTCAAAGCCAGCCTCAGCAAAAGCAAGGTGCTAAGCAACCCAGTAAGACCCTGTCTCTACATAAAAATACAAAATAGGACTGAGAATTTGGCTAAGTGGTTGAGTACCCCTAAGTTCAATCCTCAGCACCCTCTACAGAAAAGAACAAACCAGTAGATGGGAGGAAATAATTAAGATTAGAGCTGGGATTAATGGAAGAGAATGAAATATAATATGAAAAAAATTAATGAAACAAAGAATTAACTCTTTGAAAAGATAAACAAGATAGCTAAATTCTTAGCCAAAATAACCAAAAGAAAGAGAAAAACCTCAAATAAATAAAATTAAAGATGAAAAAGGAGATATCATCACAGAGATCACTAAAATTGAGACTCACTAGATACTATTTTGAAATTTTATATTACAATAAATTGGAAAATATAGAAGATATGGACAAATTTCTAGACACATGTAACCTGATGAAATCAAAACAAAAAGTTACAGAAAACATAAACAATACAATAACAAGCAATGACATTGAAGTAGTAAGTTTTTAACAAAAAAAAATCCAGGACAAGATGAGTTATTGGTGAATTCTATCAGACCTTTAGAGAAGACCTAACACCCATGATCCTCAATGAAAATTATACAGTTCTTTATATACCCTAGAGATTAGTGCTCTATCTGATGTGTGAGGAGTAAAAATTTGCTCCCAGAATGTAGGCTCTCTGTTCACCTCACAGATTGTTTCTTTTGCTGAGGAGAAACTTTTTAGCTTGATTCCATCCCATTTATCTATTATTGGTTTTAATTCTTGCACTATAGGAGTCTTATTAAGGAAGTTGGGGCCTAATCCCACATTATGAAGATTAGGGCCTACTTTTTCTTCTGTTAGACATAGAGTCTCTGGTTTAATTCCTAGGTCCTTGATCCACTTTAAGTTGAGTTTTGTGCATGGTGGAGAGATAGGGGTTTAATTTCATTTTGTTGTATATGGATTTCCAGTTTTCCCTAAAGAACTCAAAAACTAAGCACCAAAAACCCCCACAAATAACCAGATCAACAAATGGGCCAAGGAACTGAACAGACACTTCTCAGAAGAGGATATACAATCAATCAACAAATATATGAAAAAATGTTCAACATATCTAGCAATTAGAGAAATGCAAATCCAAACTACTCTAAGATATTATCTCACTCCAATCAGAATGTCAGCTATTATAAAGACAAACAACAATAAGTGTTGGCGAGGATGTGGGAAAAAAGGTACACTAATATATTGCTGGTAGGACTGCAAATTGGTACAGCCAATCTGGAAAGCAGTATGGAGATTCCTTGGAAAACTGGGAATGGAACCACCATTTGACCCACTTATCCCTCTCCTCGGTTTATATCCCAAAGACTTAAAAACAGCATACTACAGGGACATAGCCACATCAATGTTTATAGCAGCACAATTCACAACAGCTAAACTGTGAAGCCAACCTAGAAGCACTTCAGTGGATGAATGGATAAAAAAATGTGGCATGTATACACAATCGAATTTTACTCATCAATAAAAGAGAATAAAATCATGGCATTTGCAGGTAAATGGATGGCGTTGGAGAAGATAATGCTAAGTGAAGTTAGCCAATTAAAAAAAAATAAAACAAATGCCGAATGTTTTCTCTGATATAAGGAGGCTGACTCATAGTGGGGTATAGAGGGGGAGCATGGGAGGAATAGGTGAACTCTAGATAGGGCAGAGAGGTGGGAGGGAAAAGGAGAGGGCAGGGGATTAGCAAGGATAGTGGAATGTGATAGACATCATCATCCAAAGTACATGTATGAAGACACGAATTGGGTGTCAACATACTTTATATACAACCAGAGATATGAAAAATTGTGCTGTATACATGTAATAAGAATTGTAATACATTCCACTGTCATTTTTTAAAATAAATAAAAAATTAATGATAGATATGCTAAAAAAAGAAAATTATAGAGAACTGAAGAAAGAAATTGAAAAAATGTTCAACATTCTTAGCAATCAGGAAAATGCAAATCAAAACTACTCTGAGATTTCATCTCATTCTAGTTAAAATGGCATTTATCAAGAATACAAGTAATAATAAATGCTGATGAAGATGAAAGCAAAAAGGAACAGTTATATACAATTGGTTGGATTGTAAATTAGTAATTCAAATATGGAGATCAGTATGGTCTTAAAAGAATGGGAATGAAACTACCATTTTATAATATTTTATAATATTTACCCAACAGAATTCTCAGCATACTGTAACAATAGAAGTATACCCATATTGATAGTAGCACAATTCATAGTAGCCAAGTTATGAACCAACCTAGGTATTCACCATCAAATGAACAGATAAAGAAAATGTGAAATAAGCCATAGGCAGAAAATCAAGGGTGGGATGTTCTCTCATATGTAAAGCAAGGGGGCTGGGAGGGTGGAAGTGTCAGATATCAGACAGAGGGAAAATCATCAGAGTAGGATATTAAGGAGAAGGGAGAAGCTGTGGAAACGAGGAGGAAATGCAGAATGAACTTGACAAAACCATGCTATGTGCATATGTAAGTACATGTATCTATAAAGGACCAATTGGGCTGGGGATGTGGCTCAAGTGGTGGCGCGCTAGCCTGGCGTGCCTGCGGCCTGGGTTTGATCCTCAGCACCACATACAAACAGAGATGTTGTGTCCGCCGAAAACTAAAAAATATAAAGGACCAATTAAAATATGTAACCAATAAAAATTAAAAACATATAAATGGGTAAAAAGTAAACCAGCAGCAAAAGGGTAAGAGAAGGAGGGAGAAGGGGAAAGAGAGGAGGGCACTGGGACTGAAATGGTATAAATTAAATTTCATGCATATATGATTATGTCAAAATGAATCCAACTATTATGTAAGACTGTAATGCAGTAATAAGATCAATCAATTAATCAATCAGTAAATAATTCAATGGAAGACGAGTAGAGGAAGGGGATCAAGGGAAGGAAGAAGGGGAGGGAAAGGGGAAATACTGGGAATTAAAATGGAGCAATATATGTTATATACATTTATGAACATGTCAAAGCGAACCCCATTATTATGTATGATGATAATGCACTAATGAAAACGTGAAAAGACTTCCCCTATATATAAAACCAGAAAATATGGTATATGTACACAATGGAATTTCACTCAGCCATAAAGAAGTACAAAATTGTGTCTTTTGCAGGAAACGGATGGAAATGGAGAGCATCATGCTAAGTGAGATAAACCAGACTCTGAAAGTAAAGTGTCATATATTTTCTTTCATATGTGTAAGCTAGAAAGAAAAAAAAGTATAAAAGGTATCTTGTGAAAACAGAAGGGAGGCCAGCAGGATTGACAAAGTGGAGCAGGAAAAGGGAGGAGAGGAGGGAAAAAAGAGTTATTGGGGAATGAATTTGTTCAAATTAGACTATGCATATGTATGAACATGTTATAACAAATCCCACTATTATGTGTAAATTATTATACACCAATAACATTTTAAAAACTTATTTGAGAGTATACTACTGAAATAAGAGAGGGAGTAGTGGTAGTTGTGGAGGAAAGTCTGCCTAAGAGTCACAGGTCATTAGTAAGAGAAGTGTCTATAGGAATATTATAAAATTCCAAATTATTCATTATTCAAGGAATGACTAGGAATACCAGGATAGGTGAAAGAAAAGCTGGTTTTTTACTTTTTGTTCATTATAAAATTTCACCCTGTAGAATAGCACAGTAGTTCAGAGAATGGATTCTTTTTACATAATCCTTTAAATATTTTAATATTTCTGTATTATAAAGATTGCTTAATGTATTATCACTAGTCAATATTAGAGTGTGATGGTGTGGAAGTAAGGGGCATTCATTTTGGAGAAAGGGCTTGTTTCAGTCAGTTTTTTCTGCTGCTGTGACTAAAAGACATGACAAGAATAATTTTAGGGCAGGAAAAGTTTGGGGCTCAGTTTCAGAAGTCTCAGTCCATAGACAGCTGGCTCCATTCCTTGGGGCTCAAGGTGAGGTAGAACAACATGGTAGAAGAGTGTGGCAAAGGAAAGCAGCTCACATGATGATCAGAAAGCAGAGAGAGACTCCACTTGCCAGATATAAAATATATTCCCCAAAGCCATGCCCCCAAAACTCACCTCCTCCATTCTCACCCTTCTGGCCTTCAATTAACACTCAGTTAACCCCATCAGGAGATTAATTCACTGATTGGGTTAAGGCATTCATTACCCAATCATTTATCTTTTAAAACATTCTGCATTCTCACACTGGAGCTTTTGGGAACACCTCCAATCCTAGCCATAATAGGACTCTTAAGGATTCTTTTTTGAAGTTCAAAGATTGGCCTCTGAGCCTCACTGTGCTAGGCAAGCCTTCTACTACAAAGCTTACTTCTAGTCATTAAGGAAAAGATTTTCATATGAACCCTCCTATTAACTTAGTGTGCCATTTATACAAAGAGAGAAATGAATCAATGAAAAAAGAGAGCTTAAAAGAAGATATATATATAATTAAGTATAGTCTACAATTATTAAGTATAGTCTACAATTTTTGTTCATTTCAAAATAACTAGAATTGTACAAAACTCCTCAACACATACCAATGATAATTGTTAAAAATGAAAATGCTAACTATCTTGACTTAATCACTATATGTCTTATACACGTATTGAATTATAATAATATGCCTCATTAATAAGTATAAGTACTATAATTTTAAGATTTTTTAAAAGGATAAATGGAAAAAAGATGCATTTTTCTTTTCATTATTATTAGAGCTTTATAGATATACATAGTATTTGGGTTCGTCTCGACAAACTCATCTATACATGCAAACTGATTCAATTCATGATTCCTCTCCCTTTTCCTTCCCCTTTAGCCTCCTGTTCTCCCTCCCCTCTTCCATTCTCCTTCCTTTACTTGACTTCCTTTCACTCATCTATTAATTTGTATTTGATTGGTTCTTTATATTATTTTAGATCAAAGTTCACATTTTTGTTTTACCTCAATGAATATTTTATTCCTAGAACATTTACTTAAAAATGCATCTTTTGAATAAATGTTCTAGGTATTAAGTACTCATTGAAGTAAAATAAAAAATATGAACTTTGATCTCACATGATACACACACAATTAATTTTAGGTGGATCACTCCTACAAAAATACAATTTAATACAGCATATAAAATTTAAATTAGGAAAATAATTTCATGACTAAGTGATAGCATAAAATTTCTGAATCTAGTCCCAAAGAACCATTATTACATAAGAGAAAAGGTTCTGATACAGGTGATGGGAACAAAGACTCTGAGGACTAACACAATCAAGCTCAAGGTTCTTCTAGTCCTTTCCTACAGGGCTTTGGCCCAGATTCAGACCTGGATCATGGGAGAGTTAAGAGTGTATAGTGAGATTTGAATTAGCTAATAATATGTAAAGGCCTTAGACGAGTATCAGGTATATATTAATTACTAAATCAGTATTTGCTAAAACTGCCATTTTTCCTCTAAGAAATTGCAAGATATAATATTTGTAGCAAGTGTAAGATGTATTACTTTATCACAATGTAAAAATAACTGATAAACTGTCACAGGAATATTTATCATATTTAAATATTTAAGAAATATTTTCTTAAAGTAACTGAAAAGTTATCTCACCTTATATAAATTTAGATATTATTTCACATTACTCTTATGATTACAGGAGAAAAAATATAAGAAAAACTACATTCATAAAGGTTGTCTTCAAATTTCTCTCATTTGGAGGAAACGTTTCTGAGTCACTTTTCAGCTCATTTTGTCCACAATTTTCCCCACCTTATTCATCTGTGCTAATTATAAGCATTTATGATGTTCCATTTCTAAGATTTTCTTTGTAAGAGTATCTCTCCAACCTACTCAGAGTACTTCTGCACAGTTAAATGATGGTGATATCATCAGGTGTCAATGAAAGATTTTTCAGACCAAGTTAATGCATGTACACATGAGGAATCACATCATCACTGCCTTCTGGCAATTGTTTTCTTACAGTACAGGGAGGTAGTCAGTAGGTGGCTATTGTTTGAGGGAGATTATGGATGTATCCTATTGAGAACTCTGAGGGGGCTGAGAAGTGGAAACAATGTGAAGGATGAGTAAGTTATGAGCAAGTTAGAGATGACTAATAATGGAGGATGAGGCAACATAAAATTATAAGAAATCATAACAATACAATCGGAATTCTAGTAATCCACTAATAACTCGAGAGTCTCAAAAAGCATGTATAAAGTAAATAGAGTTGAACAATTTATACAAGATGAAAGTAAAAGACAGATATGCAATTATTATTGATTCTAAAATTACATTTGGAAAGTAGCTTATAGGGAACATTGCTCATATCAGGCATTCTCAAGATATAACTTTTTATGTCTTTTGGAAGCTCTATTTTAGTGTCATTTTTACTTTTTGAGTGAGACTTTATTTAAAATTATAGTTATTGGCAGCTTAGCTGTCTGATTTTTTATTGAAACACTAAATATTGATTCTATCAAGGCCTTTCCCAAGGGTGGTCCGTCATGGTTCAATGTCTCTCTCCTTCTTCCAGAGCCCTTCCTATGTGAGAACAAATGCCAGTGATTGTGGCAGAGTGCAGGCAGAATGCTTATATCAGACTCCACCATTGTTTTCCCCTGAACTCTGTGCTGTTGGCTACCCTGTGTTGCCTCACTGTCACAGCCATGTCTTCCCCACCCTTCATTTTGTGTAGTGTTTCACTAGGTGGATCAACAGTGTTTTCTTTGCCTTGTCCCCTCTGGATGGTCATTTCCATTGATTCCCTCTGATTAGTTTCTACTTCACACACTTGAGTTTTTTGTTCCTCTGCATTCAGTATTTGACCCATTCTTTCTTCCTTGATTCACTGCCAGCAGGTGCTCTAACTCATCCTAGAGCAGCCACTTTGGGTACATGCAATGTTTGGTCCTCCTGTTGTGGAGGATGGTGCCCATATCAGAATCCACTGCAGTTTTAGGACATCTAGGCTCCCATGGGGATCTGTCCCATGCCTACTTTGGAGATGGTTCTCTCACTCTTTGGAGGCTTAACCATGTCTGAATCCAGGGCAAACTTTTAGTGAACACTTTGCTATTAATGTTTCCTCAATATATTTCTTGAAATGGTCTATAAAATTTCTCCATCCTATTAAAATAGAAATTCTTCTAGTCCATTAATAACTTGGTTATCTCTAATAGCTTGGTTGGAAGTTAAAAAGAAGTGGGTCACAGCATAAATGTGACATTTCCTGTGTCTTCCACACCTGTGACATTATGTTCGTACAACTGCGTATCTATTGGCTGCACCTCTATAAACTGTGAAAACTCTTAACTGGGGTGTATTACTGTAACAGATACCTGGTAGTCTGAGCTGATGGGGGGAAAGTTTTATTTTGGCTCATAGTTTTGGAGATTTCAGTCTGTAGTTGGTTGTCCCTATTGTTTTTGGGCCTATGACAGCTCATCATGATGGAAGTGGCAGAGGAAGCTGTTCCTCTTATGGTAGCTGGTAAGCAAAGAGTAGAAGAGGAAGGGACTAGGGACCTATTATCTGGAGAGAAGCACCCCAAGGACCTAAGATCCCCCACTATATCCTTATTTTTTACCTCCTAATAGAGCCAAGCTTTTAACATATCGACCCTTAGTTGACATTTCAGGTCCAAACTATAGGTGGGCTTCCACAACCACTATAAGGTTGATGTAGGTGGGCTTATTGACTATCATGTGAATTGGGTCACTACTTGACTAGAGCTATTTGTAATCACTTCATGATCTGCCACTATGTGTTGTGTCTGTGTTGTTTATTGAAGGATGATATTCATAGTATACATCATGTTAGATTATAATGCATGCATTAGGATCAAAGGGAAAATAGGTTTTGTCAAGACATGAAGAACTCCACTTAAAATGAGATAAATGTTTTTTTCTAGATCTGTGAAGAGTGTCATTGGTATTTTGATAGAGATTGCATTGAATTCACAAATCTCTTTGGGTAACATGGGCATTTAAAAATATTGATTCTTCTTACTCCAGTGACTCTTCCCTTTACCTTTCTCTTCCCCTTGTCTAGATGTAGCCTTGTTATCATCATCCCTCAGCTTGGTATCTTCTTGAGACTGAACCTTATGTCTTCAATTAAGATGTAGATTTCTGATGGAGAGAGATTTGAAGTTTATGTAGAGCACAATCTTGAACTATCAAGAGGGTGCTAGAAGATTTGTAAATGGATAATGAAGGGAATGATGACTCTCCTTCTTTACCACATGCTAATTCAGAAATATTTATACAAGTCATTCAGTCCTTCAACAACTATAAGGGTGAGAATAATGAGGGAAAAGAAGAGTGAACAGACCATATGATATTGTTTGAGACCAAGAATTCCTGGAATTTGAATAAGAAATGCTTTTTTTTATTGGTTGCTCAAAACATTACAATGATCTTGACATATCATATTTCATACATTTGATTCAAAGCTTTTTGAACATATTTTGGCTACAAACTTCTTAGACATCAAACATCTGCTAGATGTTTCATGCAAGTCTATGGCTAATATGACCAAGGTGAAAACTCCTAAGGAGAATTACAAGAACTTCTATAACAAAACAACTTTACTCAAGAGGTATGCAAAGAGAACCAATGGAATGAAGAGAATTGAAATGCTGTTGCTAACACTGCAACACTAAATGGATTTCCCCAAATGCTGTGCTCTGTTTATAATGTTAATATTAGATGAAAAGTAGGTGAGTGCAACAGGAAATCAGTTGTATAATATAATCTTCACTGAATATGTAATTTGAGTATAGATTTTAAACCTATGGCTGAGTTTCTTCTAGTATGAGCAAAATATTCTTTTTTCTTTATCTAAATAAAACTGAACTTTGGGTTCTCTGTTGAAAATGGTTTTGGGGGCTTTCCTTCCTTTTGTAAGGGGATTTCTGCTCAGTTTATCATCCAGTTAACTTTAGGGAGCTTTTAAAAGTTAGGTTTATAAATAAAACAATTTGCAAAAAGTTTTCTGAAATACAATTAACAAAATATTTTCTTTATCCATGAGCTGAAAACTAGAAAAAGGCTACTACTAAAGGTAAATGTTCTGAGTGGGGTTGTGAGGTCTTCCAGCTTCCTTGAGTCAAGCATACCATGGGTATTGTATCTAGAATAGCCCACTTAAATGGGTCTATGGACTTTTGTTTTCTTTTTAATCATCTCAGCTTTGACTATGTTTCCTATAGATTCAAACAACCCAGTGGGTTTTTTTTTGTGTGTGTGGCAGGGGTGGTGGTGGTGGTGGTGGTAGAAATGTAACTAGATTGATTTTTAGACGTTCAATCAAAATCATTTAACTCATGTGGCATGTCATCCTTTTATAGTCCATATTCTCATGTAGGAAAAAATCCTTACACTATTTTCATATAAAAGTAGTTTAACATTTATTATTAAAATAAGTGAATTATTTTAATTAAAATAAGTGAATTATTAAAATAAGTCTGGAGGACATCCATAATGAGAACAAGATACTTTAAATAAAAAAGTAATTTATTTCAGAAAAATATATTCATTCTTCTAATCCTGAAATATCTTTCTATTTTTTGTGTTCGCTTCAGTTTCTTTTATCAATGTTTTATAGTTTTCATAATAGAGGTATTTCACTTCTTTGGTTAATTTTATTTCTTAGAAAAATGGAAGCAACTTAAATTCCTCCAAGAGATGATGAAAAATAATCTTGTACACATACAATATAGACTACAATACATCCATAAAAAATAAAATTCAGGACAGGGGATATAGCTTAGTTGGTAGACTGCTTGCCTTGCATGTACAAAGCCCTGGGTTTAATCCCCAGCCAATTGCTCTCCCCAACACACACACACACACACACACACACACACACACACACAAAGAAATCCTGTAATTCATGAAAAATGGATATAACTAGAGATCATTACATTAAATCAAGGAAGCAAGGTGCAGAAATACAAGCACCACATGATCTAACTAATATGTTGAATTTTAAAAAGGTGATATTATAGAAGGTGAGAGTAGACTAGTGATTAACCAGAAGATGTGAAAAAAAAATAGAAGAGGAAGAAGAATGGGGAAAGTTTAATCAATGGGTCCCAAGTTAATAGATAGGAGCAAGAAATTCTGGTGTGCTATTGTACAATAGGGTGACTGTAGATAACAATGATTTCCTAGAAGGAAGGATTTTAAAAGTTTTTTTCTATAAAAATTATAAGTGCTTCAGGAAATAAAAATGTTTAATCTGATTTAAATATTACAAAACATGTATATGCATCAAAACATCACATTTCCCTGTTAATGTGTATTTTTTTTGCTTTTTTATGTAGCAGTTGAAAATAAATTGTGAATAGGTATGTTTTATAGCTATCATAAATGGGATTGCTTTTTTGATTACTACTTCAGATAATTTCTACTAGTGTATAGCAATATTACTGATTTTTGTCTGTTGATTTTGTGCCCTGCAATTTTGATGAACTTACTTATTAGTTCCAATAGTTTTTTTTTGCTAGAGTCCTTGGGGTTTCTATTCATAAGATTATGTCATATGCAAAAAGTGAGAATTTGACTTCCTTTTATTTTTCTAATTTGGGATGATCTTTATTTCTTTCTCCTGCCTGATTTCCAGACCAGGACTTTCATTATTACTTACGTGGAATAAAATTGGTGAAAGTGAACAAATCCTTGTCTTGCTCCAGACAAGGAAAGAAAATGTCTTTCAAAAGAATATGTTGTTAGCTATTGGTTTTATATATGGCCTTGTTGTGCCTAGGTACATTCACTGTATAGCTAACTTGTTCAGAATTTTTATCATGAAGGGAATCATAAAATTTGTATAGAATCACAATAAACCTGTGCTATGGTTTTGATATGACGGTTTCTGTGAAAACTCCTGTGTTAATTTAGGAGGTGAAATTATTAGATCATACCCTAATTAATTATAATTATACCCTAATCTAAATTATTAGATTATACCCTAATCAGTGAATTAATCCATTTGATGGATTGATAATTTGAAAGGACTACTATTTGGTGGTAACTGTAAGAATGTAGGGCATGGCTGAGAGAAGAGAGCACTTGCATGTTGTTAGTAGAAATATAAGTCATGGTAGCCTTTATGAAAAACAGTATGAAGTTTCCTCAAGATAAAACTAGAACTAACATATGATCCATCAATTCTACTACTCTTCAACTGAGTATTTATCCGAAGGAAATGAAATCAGTATTTTGAAGTTACATTTGCACTTCCATGTTTACTGTAGTGCTATTGACAATAGCCAATACAAGGGAACAACTGAAGTGTTTATCAAGTGATGAGTGGATAATTGATGCTACTAGATAAAGAAAATGAAATACTCTTTAGTCATGAAGGAATGAAATCCTGTCATTTGTAACAGAAATGGATGAAACTGTAGATAATAACATTAAGCAAAATAAGCTAAGCATAGGAAGACATCACTGTACGATCCTATTCATATATGGAAAATAAAAAGTTGATCTCACAGAGATTGTTTTTGTCAGATTTTTCATTGATGTGTCCAGAGACCTAACAAGACCAATGTAGAGGAGGAAAGGTTTATTTGGTGCTCATGATTTCAGAAATCTCAGTCCATAGGCCAACTCCATTGCTCTGGGCCCCAAATGAGGCAGAACATTATGGAGGAAGACTATGGCAGAGAAATCTAGCTGGGAACATAGAACCAGGAAGAAGAGAGAGAGAGAGGTCGGGGGAGGGAGGGAGGGAAAGAGAGAGAGAACCTTCAGAAGGACACTGCAGATCAGGGACAAAATTTATACTCCAAAGGCACACCCCCTGCTCCAGAGACATATAGTTAAACTATCTATTTAACATCAATTCCCTATTAGGATAAATTCCTGATAGGGAATTAATGCACTGATTAGGTTAAGGCTCTCATAAACCTATCATCTCACCTCTAGACTTTCTTGCATTGTCTTACACATGAGCTTTTGGCAGACACTTTATATCTAAACCATAACAGAAGTTGAGAGTAGAATGGCATTTACCAGAGGCTGGGGATAGTAGAGAGGAAAACATAGGATAAAGAAATGCTGAATAGTGGATATGAGTTATAGTTAGATAGGAGTGAGACATTAAGGTGTGCTACTGCACAGGGACAGAACCATAAATTATTATTTACTGTATACTTCAAAAAGTTATTAGACTACATGGAGGCAAAATTCAATGTGGTTATTCATATACGTACATAGCATAATTTTGTCAATTTCATTCCACCTTTCCTCCCTTTTTGCATGCCTACTCTCACCCCTTTTCATGAGATTCCTCCACCATTTTTTCCATTATTTTGTTTTAGCTTCAGCATATGGGAAAAAATTAAACCCTTGAATTTCTGAGTCTGACTTACTTTACTTAGCAAGGTGTTCTCAGTTCCATCCACTTACCAGCAAATTCCATAATTTCATTCTTCTTCATGGCTGAG
Organism: Marmota flaviventris; assembly: GCF_047511675.1. Classification (NCBI taxonomy): domain Eukaryota; kingdom Metazoa; phylum Chordata; class Mammalia; order Rodentia; family Sciuridae; genus Marmota; species Marmota flaviventris. The sequence continues at coordinate 127,860,615 of NC_092499.1, forward strand.
TAAAACTCCATTGTGTGTGTGTGTGTGTGTGTGTGTATACATATATATTGCATTTTCTTTACCAATTATTTGTTGACAGGCACCTGGGCATGGCTATCCATAACTTGACTTATCCACAACTTTGTTATCGTGAATTATGCTAATACAAACACTGATATACCTATATCATTATATGCTACAGTGAATTTTACCTTATGTATACCTATAGAGCACTAATAAAAAATAAATATAAGGAAGACAAGTAGAGAAGAGTAAAGGGAACAGGGGGAGGAAGAAAGAAAGGGAAAGAGGAAGCTATGGTGACTGAAATGGAGCAAATTATATTCCACACGTGTGTGATTATGTCAAAATGAACCCCTATATTATGTGTGACCATAATGCACTAATAAAAACATGAAAAACATGAGAAGAAAGGATTTTGAATACTTTCACCAAAAGTATAAGTGTTTGAAAAGATTGATATGTTTATCTGATTTAGATATTACATAATGTATACAAATATCAAAACATCACACGACACCCCATAAATATGTAATATTTTTGTATACAGGTTAAATATATTAAAATTGAATCAGTGGAATAACCCTTTGAGATTTTTTTTTTTTTTTGAGAGAGAGAGAGAGAGAGAGAGAGAGAGAGAGAATTTTTTAATATTTATTTTTTTGTTTTCAGTGGACACATCTTCATTTTATTTTTATGTGGAGCTGAGGATTGAACCCAGCACCCCACGCATGCCAGGCGAGTACACTACCACTTGAGCCACATGCCCAGCCCAATCCTCCAGATTTTAAAGTGAGAAATTTAAATTTGTCTATCCTTTTTCATGGAGTTAAATATAAAGTTGGAAGGGTGAGAAGTTTTATTGAATTACCAAGGTCAAAAGAACAGCTCCTAAACAACTTCCATCCTAATCTCAACCGGGTCTCTAGGGCTCAGGAAATCACTTTATTTTTTAAACTGAATCTACTACAGTACTGTAAGAATATATCCAGTGATCATGGAACATAGAATAAAGTATCTTGATGTCCATGGAGAGCAGTGAATAGTGCCATGGCTCTGCAGGCTTTGCATATACAGTTCCTGGACACAGCCCTGGTGCTGCCAGCAGAGATATGTGTCTGTGCACAGGTATGGGTAGACACTTCTCTTTGAAGTCTTTGTTTATCCAACATGTTTAGAGGGTCCTCATTCAGTCTGTGTCCATTGCTTAGATCACTGTGTTGAGAATGGGGCATATTGTATCCTTCTTGCTTTTTTTTTTTTCCTCTTTAAACCAGACCTCTTAACTTCTGCAAAACATATTATGAATCACTCACTTGTTTTTGATTGCCCAAAACCTGGTTTTCAAAGGTTAACTTTCAGGTTTGTTTTAGCAAACCTGTCCTAAACTATTGTTTACAAACATTACAAAGCAGACCTGAACTAAACTACTAGTTTATAAATAAACTAGTTTATAAACCACAATATGCCACAAAGCAACTCTTAGCAAACACACACACACACACACACACACACACACACACACACACACAATAGAGATACTACCCTGAATTCTATCAGATCATAATGGAATGAAATTAGAAATCAATGATAAAATAAAAACTAGAAACTACTGCAACATCTGGAGACTAAATAATATGCTATTGAATGAACAATGGATTGCAGAAGACATCATAGAGGAGATTAAAATTTCTTAGAGGCAAATGAGAACACTGATACAACATATCAAAATCTCTGGACACTATGAAGGCATTACTAAGAGGAGTTCATTGCATGGAGACCATTCCTTAAAAGAATAAAAAGTCAACAAATAAATGACCTAACATTACATCTCAAAGCCCTAGAAAAAGAAGAACAAATCAAAATGAAAAGTAGTAGAAGACAGGAAATCATTAAAATCAGAGCTAATTTCAGTGAAATTGAAACAAAAGAAATAATTGAAAAAATTGACAAAATGAAAAGTTGGTTCTTTGAAAAAAAATAAATAAAATTGATAAACCATTAGCTATACTAATGAAGTAGAGAGGAAAACATAGGATAAAGAAATGCTGAACAGTGGATATGAGTTACAGTTATATAGGAGTGAGACATTCAGGTGTGCTACTGATTCAAGCTAAAAAGCTTCTGCTCAGGAAAACAAATAATCAGTGAGGTGAATAGACAGCCTACAGCTTGGGAGCAAATTTCTACCACATACACATCAGATAGAGCACTAATATCCAGGATATATAAAGAACTCAAAAACACCAAAAAAAAAAAAAATAAATAAATAAACAACCAATCAATAAATGGGCCAAGGCAATGAACAGACATTTCTCAGAAGAGGATATACAATCAATCAACAGATATATGAAAAAGTGTTCAACATCTCTAGCAATTAGAGAAATGCAAATCAAAACTACTCTAAGATTTCCTCTCACTCCAGTCAGAATGGCAGTTATCAAGAATACAAACAGTAATAAGTGTTGGTGAGGATGTGGGGGAAAAGGTTCACTCATACATTGCTGGTGGGACCGCAAAATTGGTGCAGTCAATCTGGAAAGCAGTATGAATAGTCCTTGGAAAACTGGGAATGGAACTACCATTTGACCCAGATATCCCATTCTTCAGTTTATATCCAAAGAACTTAAAAACAGCATACTACAGGGACACAGACACATCAATATTTATAGCAGCACAATTCACAAAAGCTAAATTATGGAACCTATCCAGATGCCCTTCAGTAGATGAATGGATAGGGAAACTTTGGTATACATACAAAATGGAACATTACTCAGCATTAAAAGAGGATAAAATTCATGGCATTTGCAGGTAAATGGATGAAGTTGGAGAATATAATGCTAAGTGAAGCAAGCCAATCCCCCCCAAAACAAAGGCTGAATGTTTTCTTTGATATGAGAATGCAGATGAATAATGGCAACTGGGGGGCATTGGAGGAATCAAGGAACTTTAGATTGGGCAAGGGGGGAGGGAGGGGAAAGGAGGGGAAAAAGGGATATGGATGAATTAGACATCATTAACCTAAATACATGTATAAGACACAAATGGTGTGAAAATACTTTGTGTACAACCAGTGTCTTGAAAAATTGTACTCTATAGGTGTAATATAAAGTGAATTAAATTCTGCCATCATGTATAACAAATCATAATAAATTTGAAAGAAAGAAAACTTGGAATGGTACCACCATTCGACCCAGCTATCCCACTCCACAGTTTATATCCAAAGAACTTAAAAACAACATACTATAGTAGTAACACAGCCACATCAATGTTTACAGCAGCACAATTCACAACAGCTAAATTGTGGAATCAACCTAGATTCCCTTCAAGATGAATGGATAAAGAAACTGTATATATCTCAGAATTAAAAGATAATAAAATCATGCATGTGCAGGTAAATGAATGGAGTTGGTAAATATCATGCTAAGTGAAGTAAACCAACTCTGAAAAACCAAAGGCCAAATGTTTTCTCTGATAAGTGGATACTGATCCATAATGAGTGTATTGGGGGCAGAATGGGAGGAATGGAGGAACTCTGGGTAGGGCAAAGGGGAAGGAGGGGAAAGAAGGGGTCTGGGGATAGGAGAGATGGTGGAATGAGATGGACATTATTACCCTAGGTATATGTATGAAGACACAAATGGTGTGACTCTACTTTGTGTACAACCAGAGACATGAAATATTGTGCTTCATTTGTGTACTATAAATCAAAATGCATTCTTCTGTCATGTTTAACAAATTAGAATAAATAAATTAATTAAAACAATGACCTAGTGCCAGTGGGCATGGTGCTATATGCCTATAATACCAAGTTACTCAAGAGGCTGATGCAGGAGGATCACAAGCCTGGGCTACTTCTTGGGACTCTTATCTCAAAAAGAAAAAAAAAAAGAAGCTGGAGATATAGGGAAGTGAAAGAGTGTCACCAGGTTTAATCTCCAGAACCTCAAAATTATTGCCTAGTCTTAGGTATTGTTATAGCAGCACAAATGGATTAAGACAGAAATTCGAGTGAGTGAAGTGAGGCTCTTGCTATGAAATACCTAAAAGTATGTATGTGGCTTTTGAACTAGATATTGATGGAACACTATTGAAGTGAATGCTGGAATAAAGGCCTGTCCTGCAATGATGCAGCATTAAGGGGAATCTGTGGAGGGCTCAGAAAAGACTGCTGCAGGAAGTGCTTCTCTTTCCTTAGAGATTACCTAAGTGGTCACAAGTAAAACATTAGCATAGGGATATGGACAATGAAGACTATTTTGGTGAGTTCTAGACTGAAATGAAGAAATGTTGGAAACTAGAGAAGAGTGTATCCTTGTTATCAATTATCAAAGAATGTAGCTGAATTATGCTTGTGCTTTAGGATATGTGGAAGGCAGAACTTAAGAGTAAATAACTAAAATATTTTGTGGAAGAAATCTCTGAGTAGCAAAACTCTGAAGAAACTACATGGCTTCTATTGAGTAGATTTAAAATATAAGAGAAATAATATAAAGATGGAATTTATAATCAAAAGGAAAGGAGGATACAAAATATTGGAAATTCTCAGCCTGGTCATGTAAATAATAATAAAAACATGTTTAGGAGAGTAAAGAAAAGGTTTGTGTAGTGATAACTTGATAAGGAGATTGGTAGGGATAGAAGAAGCATGGGTACTATTAATAAGGAAAGGGGGAGGGACAGGAGTTAAGCTCAGGGGTAGAGGACTTGCCTAGCATATATGAGGTCCTGGGTCCCATCACCAGCAAAACACACGCGTGCGAACACACACACACACACACACACACAAAATGCTACAAGTAAATTGGATAATTAGCCCAAAGGCATTCAAGTGATCTTTGAGGCAGCCATGCCCATTGCCTGTCCTGAATTCTAGGGTCTTGTGGGAGTATCCTAGGATGACCAGGTGACTTTGGGGCTCCATGCTCAGATCAGCCTCAAGTCTGTTTCCTGCATTCTAGCACAGTGCTCCCTGGCTTTCCCAGTTATTAGGTGGGACCATATATGCCTAAGACCACTGTTCTGGAGCATACAAGTGGCAGGATTTAGTAATGTCTATATGGTGCTAAATATACAGAACTGTGGAGGCACATCAGTCTCTGCCTAGTTTTTATTTATTTATTTATTAATTTTTCTACTGGGGATTGAACCCAGAGGCACTTTACCACTTAGCCACCTCCCTAGACTTTTTTGTTTTTCATTTTGGAACAGAGTATTATTAAGTTGCTTAGGGCCTTACTAACTTGCTGAGGCTAGTCTCAAACTTGTGACCTCCTGTCTCAACCTCCAAGTCACCAAGATTATATGTGTGCAAACACCTCACCCAGCTCTACCTCCTTTGAAAGGGTATTAGAGACTTGCTTCAGTGGACAGAGCAGCTATAAAGTCAATGCCCAGGGAACTGTGGATTTGGGGCCACTACCGAGAGATATGACTAGAGCTGTACTTAGTGGAACAATGGAGTCAGGGATGTCCCTAAGATCCAGAACTGTAGAATCCAAAGAATATATCAGTCTGGGAAAGTGGTGAGCACCTCACTCCAACTGTGAGGGCTGTGGCATGGGCAGAATCTATCAAAGCCAAAGTCCTTAGGACTTTGAGGACTCAACCCTCACTCCAGTGTGCCCAGATGGCAAGACATGGATTCATAGAGAATATTTTTAGCTTTACCATATAATATTGTTTCATCACATTGGGTTTTGAATTTACATTGCAAGGTTTACTCCTTCCTTTTTATCCTATTGTCCTCTTTTGAAATAGTAGTGTCTATCCTAAGCCTGTCTCACCATTGTATTTTGGAAGCATATAACTTGTTTGTTAATCACAAGTTGTCAGCTAGAGATCAGCTTTTCTCATAATGAATCTTCCCTTAAGTCTGACCTGTATTTGATTTAGATGAGACTCTGGAGTTAAGAAATTTGCATTGATATTGAGGAAGTTAAGACTTTTGAGACTATAGGGATGAAATGAATGTAATCTGGATGTGAGAATGAAGACAGAATTAGATAGGCAAGGGTCCATCCAGAAAATGGAGGGATTGAAATGTTAATTCCTTCAGTGCCCTTCCTCCACTCTAGATAACCAAGGGAGATAAAGCCCTTGGTTATCTCCACCAAGATAACCTGCCCTACTCCAACCTGTTGCTAAGGTAATCTGTCCCAGGGATTGTCCCTCCCTACAGCAGTTGTTAATTACACCCACTTCCTGCTTGGATCTCTCCTCTTCACCCGACCTGTTTCCCACCTTTTGGCCATCCATGGAGCATTTCCTGGGCCTAGTCACATATGCAGGAAGCAGAAAGATAAGGGGAAGGGAGCAGGAGAACAAGGAAGCCTAGGACATATAAAAAGGCAAAACAAAACACCCTCACTTCTTGGGATACCAGCTATGGCCCCCTTCTCCCTCCCGGGAGAAGTCTATGTTACCCCTTTTTAAATAAACCTTGCTTTAAATGCTTGCCTTGGTGTGCTTCTCTAATATTATACTTTGATATGTGAGGGAGCAGAACTTGTCACCAGTAGCTGTGGTATCAAGAGAGAGAGAGAGAGAGAGAGAGATAATTTTTTTAATATTATTATTATTTTTTTTTTAGTTTTCGGCGGACACAACATCTTTGTTTGAATGCGGTGCTGAGGATGGAACCCGGGCTGCATGCATGCCAGGTGAGCGTGCTACCGCTTGAGCCACATCTCCAGCCCATGCTTTTTTTTTTTTAATATATATTTTTTTAGTTTTAAGTGGACACAACATTTTTTATTTTTATGTGGTGCTGAGGATGGAACCCAGTACCTCATGCATGGTAGGTGAGCAGTCTACCACTGAACCCCAACCCCAACCCTAAATGTTATGCTTTGAATATGTCTCCTTTAAAACTCGAGCTTGCCAATGTGATAGTGTTAACTGGTTGGGTTTATAAGAGGTGAATATTCCATGTGAGGTTTGTACTCACAACTGGTATTAAGACTCTGATAAAAGAAGCTTCTCAATGCATTTGGACCTCTTGCCCTTTATCCTTCCACCATGTGAGGACACAACACTCTTCTCCTCTAGACAATGCAGTCAATCTTAGAATATAATCCCTGGGTGACCAAACCTTCTGGCATCTTGATCTTGGATTTTCCAGGCTCCAGAAATGGGATTACTAATCTGTGTTCTTCAATGGAGTATTACTCAGCACTAAAAAATGACAGAATCATGGCATTTGCAGGGAAATGGATGGCACTAGAGCAGATTATGCTAAGTGAAGCTAGCCAATCCCTAAAATACAGATGCCAAATGTCTTCTTTGATATAAGGAGAGCAACTAAGAACAGAGTAGGGAGGAAGAGCATGAGAAGAAGATTAACATTAAACAGGACCGAGAGGTGGGAGGGAAAGGGAGAGAGAAGGGAAATTGCATGGAAATGGAAGGAGACCCTCATCATTATACAAAATTACATATAAGAGGAAGTGAGGGGAAAGGGAGAAAAAAACAACAAGGGAGAGAAATGAATTACAGTAGACGGGGTAGAGAGAGAAGATGGGAGGGGAGGGGAGGGGAGGGGGGATAGTAGAGTTTAGGAAAGGCAACAGAATACAACAGACACTAGTATGGCAATATGTAAAACAGTGGATGTGTAACCGATGTGATTCTGCAATCTGTATATGGGGTAAAAATGGGAGTTCATAACCCACTTGAATCAAATGTATGAAATATGATATGTCAAGAGCTATGTAATGTTTTGAAAAACTAATAAAAAAATAATCCGTGTTCTTTATAAATTCTTCAGTGTCATGTATTATCTTCTTGCAGAAAAAGGGACTTAATCAATGAGCAAAAGATTTTATAAATTGCTAGGACAACTCTGCTGGGAGCCATTAGCCAAGTAGGTATGACAATTTCCTTGCCAGCGTACCCCATGTTGCAGTGACATTGAATGTAGGTGACCTTGTTCAAGGACCAAGGCGGATTAGGGCGTTCCTGGTTTAGGTTCCAGGTTTGAGGTTTAAGATTATTCCTGCTGGGAATAGGGCGTATCCTGCTGCCTGAGTTCCCCTTGAGTTCTCACGGGATTCAGACAGTATATTTTGGAGATAGAAGCCCAGTGGAGGTGGATTTGGGCAGAGAACGTGGATTTCCCCAGAACGTGATTGTAGACGGCTGGTGTGAGTTCGGGAATAAAGAGTTGCTGTTTGAATCTACAAGCTGTGTGGTGGCTCGTGATTGTGTGCCCAGCCAGACTGCGGCATTTGTGCCCAGCCAGACTGCGGCACAACTCATTTTTTTTTTTTTTTTGCAGAAATTGTTGCTGACGAAAGTGGATATTCATGTCCAAGCTGGACTTGAATATCTCTCTCATACCTTATACATATGTGACTCAAAATCTATCATGGACTAAATGTAACAGCTAAAACTACAAGTCTCAAAGAAGGTAACATAAAGGTATAAATATTCATGAATTTATGTGTAACGCAGGTTTCTAATATATGGCATTATATGTAACAGAATAAAAACAAATTGAATTTTTCAATGGTTTGGAATTATATTAAGTGTGTTCACTTGGTTTGTATGTTAGAAGCTTTGGTCTTCAGTATGGTGATGCTGATAAACTGTGGGATATTTCAGAGGTGAGACTTAAGGGAAGGTTGTAAGATTGGGCCCTCACCAAGTTCTGGTTTTTATCTTTTGATTTGTTATCACCCTCACACAAACACTCCCACCATGACACCACCTATTATGAGATAAGGCAACCAAGCTGGTTCTTATCAGAGCCTGTGTCATGATATTTGGATTTGTATCCTCGGAAATAAACTTTGTTTTTATGAATTACCTGGCTTTAGGTATTTCATTATACTAAGACAAAACTTATTAATACAAACTTCATTAGAATTAAAACTTTTATTATTCAAAATACACTACTGAAGCAACCTAAAGTATTAGAGAAAATGTTTGCAGATCTCATAGATGATGAGGTGGGGTCTGTGATAAAAATATTTAAAACATTCTCACCACTTTAAAACAAAAGGAAAGCTGGGTGTGGTGGCGCACCCCTGTAATCCCAGTGGCTCAGGAGAGTGAGGCAGGATTGAGAGTTCAAAGCCAGTCATAGCAACAGCTAGGTGCTAATACAAAGTAGGGCTGGGGATGTGGCTCAGTGGTCGAGTGCTCCTGAGTTAAATCCCCAGTACACCTCGCCCCCGAAAAAGGAAAAATGAATACTTTTTATTAACCTTAAGGGCACAATAGTAAGTGAAAAAAAAAAGCCAGTTTGAAAAACTTCATACTATAAAATTCCATGTATATGACACTCAGAAAAGGGTGAAATTACAGATATAGCAAATAGATTAGTGATTCTTACAGGCTGGAGAAAGAAGTCTGAATAGGTGAGTACAGAAGATTTCATTAGGGCTATGAAATTATTCTCTATGATACTCTAATGTTGTGGTAATGATATTATTTTTTTTTTTCAAATTATATAGAATTATACATCACAAACAGTGATTCTCAATATATGTGAATTAAAATTTGAGAATCATGCCAACTGAACTGTATATTCAATTCAGGGTAATTGATGGGGTGGATTTGCCAGATTAAAGTTCTCTGAATTTGAAATGATTGCAATAGCATTTTTCTGAATTTGGGAGGTCAGGATAGTCTTTGTGCTATCTAATGAAAATAAGATATGGTAAATCACATCTTCCACCTCTTCTATCAGAGAACAATGTTTGGGGATTCAGTGCTCAGCACTGCATCCTCTATGCCTGACTTTGTGTTAGTATAGTCTTGTTTCTACACCTCTCTTCTCTTGTTGATCCACTTCTTATTTTTTGATTTGTCCACATCTATTTGTGTCTCCTTTGTTTCCCCAGGATTAATTTCATCCTTTTCAGCCACCCAGGTACACAGAGGATGCTGCTGCTATGGTCCAAGTACATCCAGCTACTAATGCTGCTGGTGGTACACCTTATCATCATCCATGTGGCATTGTTTATATAGGATGCTGTATGCTGGAACTACAGGGTCACAGAGACTTCAACCTAGATTTAAAAGGAGGGCCTAAGAGACCAGGAAATGTGTCTGCAGGGAGTGCCTGAAAGAGTGATGCATGAAGCTGTGAAAATAAAGTTGAAGCTGCAATGTGGACCACCTGCTGAGGAAAACTGTGGTTAGTGAGCAGGGCCAGTCTAAGAGGGAGACCATGAAGGCTGCTGCCAGCAAGGGCAGAGGAATGGGGCTGCATAAGCACTTTTGGGCCCATATCTTCCTACTGGGTACCTCAGATGCCAAGAGCTACTGGACTTATGTTTAACCTGCTGGGTTTATGTTTTGTGTTGGTCCTATTCCTTCTTCCCATACCATTATTTCTTCCTTTGGAATGAGATTGTTCACATTGTGTCATTGTATGTTGTAAGCATTAACTTGATTTAAAAAAATTTTTTTTCAAGGCCTTACAGTAAAGAGTTTTTTTTCAGTCTCAGAGAAGACTATGGACTTGGGACACTTGAGCAATGCTGGAACTATTAAACCTATATGGTTCTTGGATAAGGACTGAATGCATTTTGCTTTGTGAAATGAGAATGAAAATTTGGTGGCCAGCGGTGGAGCTATATTTTGGATCAGGAATGTCCCCCAAAGTCTCATGTGTTCATAGGTGGAGTTTTTGATAAGTGATTGGATCATGAGGGCTCTAACCCTATCAGTGAATTAATACATAATGCCTGAATGGAATATTGGGAGGTGGGTACTTGTTGGAGAATGTAGGTCACTGGGGCCATGCCTTAGGTTTGTCTTCTCCCTGGCCCCTTTCTCTCTTTCTCACTCCTTCTTTGCTTCTGGGCTTCAAAAGCTGAGAGTGGCTTCTTCCTTCATGCCCTCCTGCCATGATCTTCTACTTCATCAGAGTCCCAGAACAATGAAGCTGGCTAACTATGGACTAAAACCTCTGAAATTATCAACCAAAATAAACTTTTCCATCTTTAAGTTCTTCATGGCAGGTATTTTGGCCAAGGCAATGCAAAGCTGACTAATGCAATCTAGCAATGCAAAATGTATTCAGTCCATCTCCAAGAATCCCCAAGTCTGAGCAGTTGCAGCATTGCTTCATAGTCCAATCCAGTCTCTGAGACTTAAGGCAAACAGTTGTAAGCCCCTATAAAAATAAGGAGAACAGGTACATACTTCTACAATACAATAGCTCAGGGTAAATATTGCCATTTTAAAAGGGAGAAATAGGTAACAGAGAAGTACTGGGAATACAGAAAGACCAAAACATAGGAGGACAAATATTACATTCTAATTTTCCATGTGTCTCATCCTGGGCACACTTTGGTGGAGTGTGAACTCCACCGTGTTAGGGATGCCCCATCTCTCTGTCCTGGCTGCCTGAAGCCTGTTTGGCCATTCTCTTAGGCAGCCTCTGTTTGCTATCTGCAGCTTGCCTTGATAGGCATTATATGTTCCTGGCATCTACAACTTTGTGGACCCTCCAATGCACCTCTGACTTCAATATCACAGTTTTACACAGTTCACGTTGTGTCACTGTATGTTGGAAGCATTGACTGGATTTTTGTTTTTATTTTTCAAGGCCTTACAGAAAAGAGTTTTTGTTCAGTCTCACAGAAGACTTTGGACTTGGGAGTTTTGAGCAATGCTGGAACTGTTAAAACTATATGATTCTTGGAGAAGAACTGAATGCATTTTGCTCTGTGAAATGGTTCTAGAAGCTGCTTTAAGGAACTATAGGCTTGCCACACACTACTTGCACAGAAGGTTTTGAAATAAGATTACACTTTTGTTCCTTTGAGACTGTGATGGGTGGAAATTTCTGAGATGCACTCAAGGCCTCTTTCCTGATATTCTGGTACAAAGTACTTGGTTTCCTTTTAATGGTGCTAGTTTATTTGGCAACTGTACTCTCCTTGGAAGCTCCTTTAAATATACTCCTTTTCTGGCCAAAATTTTTTTTCCAAGTTTCCACTCTGCTATTCATTGCTTTTGACACTCACTTTAAATCCAGGTAGATCCTTACTCTCACTCTAGTTGGCTGAATACTATATTGTCTTGAAATTTTCTTCACCAGATAAATTATCCAGTACCTTTAAACTCAGCCTTTCCAACAAAGTATGTGGGCATGGATATAATGCATTAAATTCCAAGTATGACAAAGATGACCTCTAGTCCAATTCTGAATACAGTCCTTATTCCCATCCGAAACCTCATGAACATATCCTTTGTTGTCATATTCCTATCAACACTCTGGTGTTCTGAGTCTTCATCAAATTCACCCATTAAACTCTGCTTATATAATTTTAGGCATTCTCTATGTCACTTCTGCAAACTTTTCTGAACTCCACTCACAAACCAGTTACAAAGCCTTCTCTACATCATTTTAGGTAAAGTCACAGTAATGACCCCACAATTTAGTACCAATTATATGTGTAAGTTTTCTATTAATGTAAACAAATACCTTAGAACAATTAACTTAAAAAGAGAAAATGTTTATTAAGGTTCACAGCTTCTGAGATTTTAGCCCCTGGCCAGTTGGCCATTCTTTTTGGGTGATTATCAAGGGAATTCATCCTGGAGGATATGGAGCAGAGGAAATCCTCACCTCTGGCAGCTGGGAAGCAAGGAATGAGAAATGAAGGAGTTAGGGTTCAAATATCCCCTTCAAGGACAATATCCCCAGTGGATTAACTTTTTTCCACTAGGCCTACCACCCAAATTGTTCTCCATCTCCCAAAAGCATCACAGTCTGGCAATTAAACCATCAACACATGGTCCTTTGGGATACATGCAAGATCCTTTCTACAATGCCTGGTTTCTACATTTTTATTTCTTGTCTTTCGAAGGAAGTTAATAGCCTAAACTACCATAGCCCACTATTTACCATAACTATCTCTCTTGTTTTGGAGCTTGGTAATGTATAATATAATTCTGTAATGTGAATGTTAAAAGAATCCATGATACCAAAAATACTCTTGAGTAAGTCCAGAAAATTAAAATCACTTATCAGTTTTTTTTCAAAGTTTTGAAGGCACAGTTGTCTTTAAAACATGAGAGCAAGTTCACCCTGTACCAAGAATATACTCTCTTGAATGTAGAAATATTAAAATTTATGTTCCCTATAAGTGACAATTCTCAATATTGGCTTCTAATGTTCAGAAATCACATACCTGACAAAGTCTTTAGTGATTCCTATAGATACATGACTGGATAAAATTTGAAAATTTGGCTATGTGGGATTTGGGAAGCATTGCACATATCTTTGAAAAAAATGATTATTGACACTCAAACTGGTAACTTGATAATGTGAATTATGATGGGGAAGAAGAAAAAAGAGGAGGGTCCTTGGAGTTGATTTTGTCTTCCTGATACAAAATGTACTTGTGCATCTAATGGTTATTAGATACAATAGATGCTTTGCTATTCTCTACCTGCTTGTACATTTATCCTCTGAACACAAAAATTTGATTTGTTTTGTTCCAAATTACCACCTTAAATTAAAATTTTAAACCTTTTAAATGTTTTTATTAGTACATTATAGTTATACATAATATTGGGGTTAATTCTGACATAATCATACTTGCATGGAATATAATTTGATAAAATTTAGTCCACAGTACTTTTACTTTTCTTCCTCTCCTCTCCCCGCCCCATATACCTTTATTTACTTTACTGGTCTTCCTTGTATCTACTTATAGTTTTTCTTTAAATTAGTGCTTTATAGATACACATAAAGATGAAATTCACTGTGGTATATTCAAATACATTCATAGCATAATTTGGTGAATTTAATTCTACAGTTCATCTTTTTTCCCTCTCTCTCCTCCCTCCCCCCTCAATCTCTGTCCTATACTCCACTGATCTCCTTTCATGGGAATTTCTCCACCCCTTTTCCCTCTTATCTTCAGATGAGAGAAAATACTCAACCTTTGATTTTCTGAGTCTGGCTTATTTTGCTTAGCATGTTTTCCAGTTCTATTCATTTACAATAAATGCCATAATTTCATTCTTAATTATGGATGAGTAAAACTCTATTGAGTATATATACCACATTTTCTTTATCCATTTATCTGTTGAAAGGTATCTGGGCTGCCTCCATGAATTGGCTTTTGTGAGTGGCAATGCTATAAATATTGATGTACTTATATCATTAAATGTGCTGATTTTAGGTTTTTTTTTTTGATAAATACTAAAGAGTGGCATAGGCTAGGTTATATGGTAGTTTGATACCTAGAGAACACAAAAATAATCTGTACTATCTTTGCAACTTTCAATAAATGTATTTTGAAGTTGTTTCATATTTACTGGAAGTTGCAAAGATTGTATAGACTATTTTGTGTTCTCTAGTCTTATAACAGTAACATAATAGGGAACAATAGTCTGTATAAGAAAACTGAGAATTTGACAGTGTTACAAAATCATTGAACAAACTACAGACTTACTTAATATTTTGCCAAGTTTTCCACTAATGTCATTTTTCTGTTCAACAATCCAGTCCAGGACAGTACATTATGTTTATTGCTATGTTTAGTATTATTTTATAGTTGCATAAAAATTACCATCTAATTTAGTGAATAAAAATCTCATATGCTTATTACTTACCATTTTGGGGTCTGGAATCCTTAATTTGATGATGGTTATAGCTGAGGTGTCCACTGAAGTTTCCTCTAGGGAAGGATACCCTTCCATGCCATTTGATTGCTCTTAAGATTCAATTCTCTTCCCATGGCAACATGACTTATTGGTGAATTATAAAAAAATGTTAAAGCATAAAAAATTATTTCTTTTTGCTAAGCTCTTTTCAAAAACAGAAACTAAAATCCAACCAAATGCCAGAGATGAGACAATCAATCCAGACCTCTAAAGAATTACTTCCTATCTTTCAAAACTCCTTAAAGAAAGAAAGAAACAAAAAGCATTAGTAGCAAGATGAGAAGAGACAATCTCCTAGTGTAGTCTATGAGGCCAGTTACCCCAATACCACAAGGACATTACAAGAAAAAAATTATACTCCAAGATGCCTTATGAATATAGAGGAAGAAATGCATTATAAAATATTATCCAAACAAGTTTTTAACATATAAAAAGTATTATTCACAATGACCAAGAGTATTTACCACAAAAATGCAAGTCTTGTTTAGCATATAAAATAATTATTGAAGTGAACTATAATAGTAGAATAAAAGACAAAAACCTATATGATCATTTCAAAAGATGAAGAAAAAGCTTTGACACATCCTAAGCCCATCCATGATAAAAAGATTCTACTAAATTAAGCAAAGAATAGAGTTTTGTTTTTTTAATAAAAAGGTCAAACATGAAAAACTCAGATCACATCTTATGTTATTCTGAAAACTACAGAACTTTCCCTAGAAAGAAATAATACATTGATGTCTACCATTACCACTTCTATTGAACATTGTACTAGTTAGTACACTTAAAGCATAAAAATAAATACAAGACATTTAGATTGAAAGGAAGAAGATTCTCTCTTACCAAATGCACGGTTTTGTGTACAGACAATCCTAAGGATTTTAATAGAATCCTAAGGATTCGATTAAGGATTCTAATAAAATGTACTTAAAACAAACAAACAAAAAATAAAATTTAATAATGTTGCAATAACAATGTAATATACAAAAATCAATTCTATATATCAGCAATTGCCAAAAATGAAACTTGGAAAACAAGTCAATTTAAAATACCTTCAGTATGAAATAACAGGAAGAAAGCTATCAAAATTGGTGTAAAATATGTACTCTAAAATCTATAAAATATTTTGAAAGAAAAATAAAAATCCTAAACAATGTGGAAAAGCCATTGTGTATTAAACAAAAGACTTACTATTGTTAAGATTTCCAAATGTATCAACAAAGCCAATATAATCACTGTCAAAACCCAGATGACTTTTTTTTTTTTTGCCGGAATTGGTGGGTTTATTCTTAAACTCAAAAAATACAAAAAAGAAAGAAAGAAAAATGTAAGAGATCTAAAACAATCTTGAAAAGAAAAAAAAAACATAATTGGAATACTAGACTATACTTCCTGATTCTAAAAGTTAAAATAGTAAAATAGTGCAATAGTAATCAAGACATTGTTGTATTGGGAAGAGGATACACATACAGATCAATAGATTTGAGTGTCCAAAAATTAACCACTGCATTTATGGTCAACTACATTTACAAGGTTTCCAGGACAATACAATATGGGAAAAATATTTCTTAACAAATGTTGCTGGGACAAGTTGACAGCCACATGCAAAATAGACCTTTTCTTCAGACCATCTGCATAAATAATTCAAAATAGACCACAGACCTAAACGCAAGAGATAAAACTAAAAATTTCATAGAATAAATAGGATGCAGAGGTACAAGAGATGGATGAAAAAATAGCAAATATAATGATGAGATACTGTGTAATTCCAATTATATGACCTTTTGGAAAAGGCAAATTATAGAGATAGTAAAAAGAACAGTGTTACAAGGGGCTTGGAAGAGAAGAAGGGCAAATACTTGAAGTCTGGTAGATTTCTTCAGGGCAGTAAAATTATTCTGTGTTTACAAGTGGTATCATGTATGATGCCATCACATATGGCATCATATATGGAGAGCAAATGACACTGTTTCTCAAATTGTATAGAACATTTAGTATATAAAGGGTGAACCTAAATATATGTAAATTTAAAACCTTATTTATTAGGTTAGGGGATTCCAGAGATGAATGTTTAACAAATGCATGAAATGACCACTGAAGGGAGTAGGAGAAAAGGGAATGTAAATTACTAGACTGGTAACTTAGGAAATAAATGGAGATTCTGTCTAAAAATCAGAGGACTTGTACATAAGGACTCAACTTTAGTTAGCAAAGTGTTTTTCCATGGGGCTAAGGTGAACAATTCTGATAGCACTATGCATGTATTATATGATAGAATGATTAAAATAACAGTCAACTTCCTCACTGTTAGAATGGTAGGCTACATTGAAATAAATGAAAAAAAAGTAGACTGATTCTTGTGTTACTGGACTTGATTCCTGTGGTGCTAGAGGCCTTATTTAACTTAATATAGAAATATGAAGAAATATTTATAGACATTTTTACATGTGGTGGTTACTGTGTAGTGATATAATCTTTGTTCTATGAGCTGACAAGGCTTCTTATTGTAAGGTACACATTAGCAGGAAGTAGTGCAGATACCCAGGTCTTTGTGCCCAATTTCATTTTTTAATAAAAATGGTTAGGAATACATGGAGAAATGGCAAATATTACTTCTGGCCAGGGAATTAACACAAGTACTCTAGAGCACCTGGTAGCACAAGAAAGTAATAATATAGTAAACAAGAACATAATCAATCATACTGAATCATCAAACTGCAATGATGTGGGTATTTCAAATGAATAAAGGAACCAACCAAAAGACCTTTTAATGATCAGTCCTGGAATAATTTGCACACCAATATAAATAACATAATAAGTACAGTATAAAATAAATATCTTGACTTTTTCTTCTAAATTTGCATATCTAAATAAAATGTAAAGAAATCTGATTTTGTGATGAATATTTATAGCTTAAGAGATTTCAGCATATACAAGTATCCAAATTAAGAAAAAAAAACCAAAAAAACAAGGGCTGGAGTGGTAGAGTTTAGTGGTAGAGCACTTGCCTTGCAAGTGTGAGGCATTGGGTTCAATCCTAATACCACATTAAAAAATAATAAATAAATAACATAAAGGCATTGAGTCCATATACAACTAAAAATAATTTAAAAATAAGAAAAACACAACATCCCAAATAGAACCAACCTTTGCTTAAAAGCATGAGGAGGTGACTGCCTGCTGAAAATGATAAGGAGATACTAACTTTGCAAATAATAACCTAAGGTATAAAACTGGGGTAACTTAGTTTGGCAAGTATAAGCATGCATGCATACACACACTCACACACACAAAAAAAAAACTAACAATAAGAAATTTAGGTGGGTAACTGTGTTAATCAGCTTCTGCTATTTTAACAAATACCCGAGAGAATCAACATATAAAGGGAACGTTTCTACTTTAGAATATGGTTATGCAATCGATTGGCCCCATTGCTTTTGGTCTGTGGTGAGGCAACACATAATAGCAGCAGGATATGGCAAAGCGAAGCCTGTTTATCTCAAGACTGAGGCATGAAAAAAGAAAGATAATAGGTTTGAGTCCTATCATCCTCTTGAGGGACTTGCCCAAATGACCAGAAAACCTCCCCATAGGCCCCACTTCTCAAAGTTTCCCAGTACCTTCCAACAGCACTAAGCTGGGGACTAAGTCTTTTAACACATAGGCTGTTAGGAAGACATCCATGGCAGAAACTATTGCTATGCACATAATGTAAAACAGGGCAGAAGAATAAAAATGCAGGTAATACATGATATGCTATGATGCACCTGAGAAAAGCACAAGGATTACAGGACAATATGAAATAACATGTAAGAGGACCCACAGGCAAAGATATGTGAACATGTGCATATCCATGGAGAAAATTGTGCACTTGATCAGGGTCCAGTTGCTCCATGCCCTGCCACTTCTGCCCCTGAAATATTCACATATAACTGTTCCTAGCTATTAAAATCCACTGGCTTCTTCACATGTCCTGGCCTGCACATGAGCACACTATTCCCTTCCTTTTCCCTCACCTCTGCTTGACTCACTGCTTCTCCCTCTTCAGAATATCCTCCCTCTAGTGCTTCACCTTCAAGAGAATCTCCTTGTCCTTCCCATCCCAGATCTGATGCTGGCCTCTGAGTTCCGAGTTCAGTTCTTCCTCCTGTACTGTAGGATTTCTGTTAAGTTTTGTGAATCCTCGATAGACTGAAATTTCAAAATATGAATTGTCTATGCTATTCCCCTGACAGCCCCACACAATTAGTGGACAAAGAGTAATGAAGAAGATTCTCCTTAATATTGCATATCACATATGAATTAATTAATATCAAACTTTTCACCTACAGTCTACCTACTTTCCAATAAACTTCAATATCATTCTCATGATTAAATAAATCTTGAATATTAACAAATTTATTTTGCTTCATACTATTCTCTGGACAAGGCATAAACCCTCTCAGCCTCTTCTCTGACCTCTCCATTCTCAATCTAATGTGACGACCCTCTGATGAACCAAGATGCTTCTCACCTGATCTGCATGACTTCTTTCCTCTGGAAAATTTTCTGTTTTTCCAGATAAGCTCTATTAATTTGAATTTCTTCATATATATTTCAAACCCTTATTACTCTATTTTACCAATTTTACTGTGTATGTGTGTGCACACATGCATGTGTTTGTATGTATTCATGTTTTATCCCAAGTGCTATTATCTTGTCAGCAGCTATGACATGGTTTTTATTGTCTGCACTTGGATGAACTTGCCCGAAACCTTTTATTTTCACCTTCTGGTAAGATTTATCAGTGTCAACATGTGCTGAATTGATGTCGAGAAGAAAGGTGGGAATTGTGTAGCCAATGGCCCAGCCTCTGCTATTAAGAAGATTTTATTGTTATAAGTCTTTGTGCCACAGATGATGATGATAATTCAGGCACTGGATCAAAATATGATTTAGGTACATATATGAATACACCACAGTGAATCTCAATATCATGTATGGCCACAAGACTGGGATCCTAATTAGAATAAGATATATTCCATCAAAATAGATTATACCATTATGTATAACTAAAAAGAACAAATAAATATAAACAGAACAAAACATAAAAGCCCACAAAATATGATTCAGAACAATCAGAAACTGAATGTCAAGATATTGGTGAACTGGTTTCACACTTTTTTTGTAATTAAAGCTATGCCTTGATTATTCTAGAAGTTTTTTCCTTTAGGTTCATCTACAGCTTTAATTAATTGCCATACAGTGGAGGCCCAACATTAAGACTCCTACAGTTACTCAGTAGAGAGCAATTCTTACTTCCCCTAAAGGAAAAGTAAGCTCTTCCCTAAAGGAAAAGTAAGAATAGCTTTACATTCCATGAAAATTAAATAGTCTATAAAATTTACATAGTGAAGTACACAGATAAGATGATTCCAAATTTAAAACTAGGTCTTCTGGGTAAACAATAGATAAATGTTTATTTTTCTTTCAATGATTATTATGTTCTGCTTTTATAAATTGAAAACTATTTGAATTATTTCATAATTTACTAAGTTTTTCGGATAGTATAACAAGATCAGGCAAAATTAGGCAAATTAGGTCCTATATGGGTGGTTCAACCTACTTATATTTTTGATTTCCTAAATTTTTTCGGTTACATCCCCTACCCTTTTTTGTATTTTATTTAGAGAGAAGGTCTCACTGAGTTGCTTAGGGCCTTGTTAAGTTACTGAGGCTGGCTTTGAATTTGTGATCCTCCTGCCTCAGCCTCCCAAGCTGCTGGAATTACAGGCATGTGCCACAACACCAACAATTTCTTAAATTTCTAAGAATAGCCATTCATCCTTGGGCTTGCTGCAAAATGGCCATTTCATATAAATGCTTCTTTCTTTTTGCAATCGGCAATACAATGAAAGGGTTGAAGTTGAAGTTCATAAAAATGACTTTGCCTTGTGTTTTTGCCTTTTTCCTCTGGATTGCTTCCAAAATTCTATGAGTCATGATGGCACATAGCAGTCATCTGTATGGGAAAGGGCATGATTAATGTCCCACTTTTTTCCATTTGATGTGGAAAAAGTCTCGTGTACCATTCTTATAAGCTTCCAGTTGGCAATATGAAGGATTTTTAGGAGAATTGTGGATGGAATCACAGATAAAGGTCGAGAAGTAAAGAGCAGGTTTTCATTTATATGAATTTTGGGGATTCAAAAATAAAATTTGTAAATATAAAGAAATTCAAAGTATATGGCATTGAAGCCAAAATCCATGACTTCAGCTGGATCTGGCAAAACAAATGCTCATTTATTAATCTGGAGTAAAAGTACCCTAAATCATCAGTGTGCTTGGTCTGTTGGTTACTTACATCTCAAGAACCTTAATTACACCCAAGAATTTTTACACTATCAGATTTAAGACATCATTATTTTTGTAGCAGATACTTGCTCTTAAATCTTAGATAAGCATCCTGTGGGAATCTTCCTTCTCCAGAATATGTGTTCCTCTGAACACAGCCATGCTAATATGAATGCCCTCTTCACTGAAGGCCCTACATAAATCCTAGTTTGTTTGTTGGGCCCCTGAATTGTTTATGCCCTCTTCTTGCTTTGGTATTCTGGTTCAACCAATGTCGAGGAATCTCATCTCCACTAGACAGAACATGTAGCATCTACTCATATATAAAATGTGTTAGAAGAGTGTCAAAGCTTCAGACTAAAAATGGGCATTAAAGATCAGCTCAGTAATAGGAAGGTGGGTAAATTATTGATTAAAGAAAATGAAAATCTCAAATTCATATATTCAAAATTTTTTAAATATTGTGCAAGTTCATAAAAGAAAATTTAAAACGTTGCAATTTTCTTTCAACAAGCCGATGTTTTATGTGTTGCCAAGAGCACATTTCCATTTTTAAAATTTTATTGTAAATTTCATTTTAATAATCACTCATCAAAGTAAAAAAATAAATAGATGTTGTATGCATTTACTGAAATGGAAATGCCATGTAAATATTTAAAAATATAATAAATATGATAATTATAGACTGAAGTCAATGTCCACATCTTTTGAGTACAGAGAAAAATCAAATAACATAATAAAGTTCATGCCTGTATATTAACAAAATAGCTGGTCCCTGGATTCAAAATGAAAGTTTTATTTTTCTATCTCTAAACGGTGATGATTTGGAGAACCTTTCACAATTTCAGCAAACCACATCATATTAGGAAAATACTGCCACTCTTTTTAAGCATGAGTTTCTGAGCAAATTTGGTGTTCTGATTCCCATAAATGTCTGTCTCTCTTCTTTTAAGTTAAAGATATTTCAGAGGAAATTTCTGAAAAACACTGAAACAGAGAATGTTTAACATTTATCTTCCTGAATACAAATGGTATTGCCATTTGATTTAGGAAGAATAATTTCAGAAAAGATTAAATTAATTAGAAATAATTTTTTGAAAGATAATTATGAGTATATTTAAACAGAGTAATGACAGGCATTAGTATGAAAAAAAAAAACCTATGAATTTTGCTGATGTTATGTACACCCCCAAAACTAACTGTATGCAAAAGTACAAAAGACATGTGGACAATACAACAAAAAAGTGAGATTTAAAAATCACAAGGGAACCCCACTGATATGTATAGTGCACACGAATGGCAAAAAAGAACAAGTGAGCATGGTAAACCACACACATGCTGGGTTATTAAGTGCCTGTAGAAGAAGCAATCAGGGCTTTCTAACATGATCTTTCCCTGTTCATGTTTTTGATGGTTTAGAAAGTTCTTGAGACACCACAAACCAGATAGTAAAATCAGGAAGCATAAGACTAGTTGAAATTCACTGAATATATGTTGTAAATAAATAAAGTGGAGTGTAGTGTGGAAACTGCCTAAGATGCAGAATATATTATAAATATAAGCATCAATATCAATGTTCTAAAATTCTATATCCTTCCTCTATATAGAAGATACAGCTAGGAATATTGGCATAGGTGCAAAGAATGCAGGTTTTCCCTCTCCTTTTATATTACAGATGAGATGGGGGTTGAGAAGAAAGGATTCTTTAGGGAAAATTTTGTGTTACATTTTTTTTCATAGGCTGGGTTTGTGCCTCAGTGGTAGAGCACTTGCCTAATATGTGTGAAGCACTGGGTTTGATTCTCAGCACTGCAAATAAATAAATGAATAAAATAAAGGTCCATCAACAACTAAAGATACATTTAAATTTTTTTTCTTACTAAGACAGTGTGGTATTTGCACAAATATAGAGAGATGAAGCAATGAGGGGAAAGAGGAGAGAGTTCAAAGTCAGACTCAGGCATATACAATCAAATTATTCATAAGAAAGATTAACAGAGAAATCATGAATTAAAATAAAGTATTCCAGCATATTGAATACTCACTAGAGCAATAACATCTACCTTTAAACTCACATATTATACACAAAAGCAATTTCAGGTGGATCATAGTCCTGAAAAATTTAATATATCACAGTGAATTTAATTTCAGAAAATAACCTCAGGGTCATGAGGTAGTGTAAGATTTATGATTTATAAAATTATAGTGTATTTACCATGTAAGAGAAAAGGCACTGTCATATTATCCCATCCCTTTATTTTAAGACAGTGTCTTACCAAGATGCTGAGGCTGGTCTTGAACTTGTGGTCTTTCTGCCTTGGCCTCTTGACTTACTGGGATTATAGGCATGTGCCACCACAAATGGAAAAAACAGTGGTTGATAAGACACTGGAGACAAACTGAGTAGAGCTCAAGTTCTATTCCTTTCTTATAGGACTTTTGCTAGATTTGGAACTAGATGATGTTAATGGTAATAGTGCCTGCCTCTTTAGAAACAGAAAACAAATTAATAATGCATAAAGCATGTAAACTAAGAAGAGGTCTACATTAACATAAATTTTTTATTTGCTGATTTTAGTTATTGCAAAGTATATCATATGAATTAACTGTAAATTTGCATAATTATTTTTAATAAGATTTTTAAAATATTTTTTTTAGTTGTAGTTGGACACAATACCTTTATTTTATTTATTTATTTTTATATGGTGCTGAGGATTGAACCCAGTGCCTCACACACGCTTGGCAAGCACTCTACTATGGAGCCAAAACCCCAGCCTTTAAAATGAATAATTATACTATGTCTCTATGAAAGAACAAAATAATTGATCAACTATGACACAATTAGTCCTTAAAAATTTTACCTCATAATTATAAAATATCTCTTTTGAATTTTTGAGCAAATGTGTATACTTGTCTTATATCATTCCTATGATTTAAGTGGAAAACAGAAGCAAAAGAAAATCAAACAGATATTTTAAAATTTCTCTCCTTTCAATAAGATTTTTCTGAATAACTTTTCTACTCAGCGTGTTTGTGATTTTTCCCACATTATCATCATCTTTGCTAATCAGAAGCTTTCCTAAGGCCATCTTTCTTGAGAGTCCTAAGCTATTCTCCGTGAAAAGATCTTTACAATCACTAATATCCCATCTGCAGGTTTTGATGTTGATGATATCACTGATATCACTAGAAGGAAACAGGGGAAGGTTTTCAGATAGAATTCATGTGTGTTTACAGGATGACAACAACATAACTTTCCTCTGACCAACAGTGTTTTGATATGATTAATCGTTTTTTTTGGCATGATTAATTTTGAGATGTATATTTTCTTGAAAGATGTAGAAAAATGAATTACAGCAAAAGCGGAATAGACCTTGGGGGCTGGGATTGCAGCTCAGTGGTAGAGCACTTGTGAAGTGTATTGAAGCACTGGTTTCAATCCTCAGCACCAACCATATATAAATAAATAAAATAAAGGCCCATTAACAACTAAAAAAAAAGTGGAATAGACCATTTTTCTCTTTCACAGTCCACTCCTCACCAAGAAATCATGTGGCTCACCTGTTTTCTGATCTACTATTGAGGGAACATGGCTAAATACAGTTTCATATACATCAACCAATTCTATATAGCTTCTAGGTAGGGAGTACATTATGAAAATTATTACAGAACTACTCAAATTCCTATTTTAAAAATTGTAGTGAATTTTCATATCATATTATCTCAGCATACATTGAATATAGGTTCAACTTGCTCAAAGCAGAAGCTTGGTTTAGCTGTCCAGGATATACTTTTCACTTCTCTACCCCTTCCTGTTTACTCAATGGGGAAGATCTGGAATCTACCTTACACAGTCATCTCCTGGATGATTCCTCTGAGACAGCTAGATACTATACTTGACTTGTTCCACTGATCTCTGCCTTCACCTGTTCAGCAATGTGACAACTTCTTGGGTCATAGATTAACTCCACAGAAACCCTCTCATTAGAACTCCCCTTTAGAGACCAGCATAAGTAATACTCTAGGCTCCAGTAAAGCCTTTATCCCAATGGTCACTCATGTTCTGTCCTTATGTTTCTGCCATTATCTGCTGGTTGTGGGTCTGTCTAGGAGTGCTCCCCTCTTCCCACTGGCCCACTTTTGCCCTAGGATTTGTAGGTAACACAATACTTTCATTATTTTCTGTTTTGTTGAGTTGCTTCATTTGTGTCTTATCACTTAAAAATTTTAGCTCATAATTCGTGAAAATATAACGTTTGTCTGAAAGTGTCTCACTTGAACCTATTTTTTTTCCTATATAAGGATATATCAGAGAGTGACTGTATTTTTAGGAATAAGCAGAGTACATATCAAATAAAAACCACAGGACATCTGTGAATAAAAACAAGTGTCCTGTGAGAGAAATACATGATCAGGGACCAGACACTTAGGTATTAGGTTGTCAACTAAGAGAAAGAAGTACCCTGTGAAACATCTGGAAACAACTCTCCTATAATCCTGCCCAGGCAGGGCTGAAGTTTATATCTACCATCCAGAAAGTTACTTTAAGAGCACACTAAAAATATAAAACACACAAACTTTGTGTAGAGGTAACTTTATAAGCTACGTTTCAAAAATACATTGAGAAATAAAATAGAAATGGCAAGGAGGTAATTTAAAGTTTGTACTAGAGGACTAGATCTCAGAAAGATGAACAACATTCCCTGTAATCTGCATTCCACATTAAATTCTTCAATCCATAGCATTTGTATATTTCTCTTTCCTTCTTTCCTATCCATCTTTTAATTACAGGGATAATGATTATACAAATCACTTTATCATCCGTTACTGAAGAAAGTAGGGGAATTATGGTTTTCATAAAATGTTTTGCTCTGCTCCTTTGCTCACCTTTTCAGTACTTGTAAATTGAAATGGGCTTTGTTGAATATATGCAACGAAGAAGAAAATCATATGGCTTACAGTTTAGGATTTTGAATTTATCTGCTCAATTAACAGTAAGTTGTGATCTGAACTATATGTGACTTAATCACTGACCATTCTCTTGTATTCAGGGAGACATTGGTGATAATATGATTTATGTTTTGGGATGAGGTCAGATATTGATAGGCTTGCAATGGCAAATTTCTGAGAAGTAAGATGGCCAAGTTAGCCTCAGTGAATTCTACTTACAGATTGTGTAGTATGTTGTAAGAAAGGAAATCTTCTGTGCCATTAGAGAGTTATGCTTGGGAACTCAGTACTCAGCTCAGTGTCCTTCCTGCCTGTGAAATCATGTTAATAGTTCCATGCTTATCACCTGTTTTCTCTTAATTATGAGCCCTTAGAACTCATTGACACTTCTGCCTTCTTGAGATGCATCACACCTTGTCCATATCTACAGTTTTATTCATGTCCTGTCAAGACTTTTTTTATGCTTTCTTAATTTGTTGAATTATATCCACAATATAAATCATGATAGGTTATAAGGTATTTATTTAATTTAAAATAAAAAGGTTATTTGATAAGACACTCTAGAGATGTCTGCTATAATAAAATGAATAGAATAATGCTTCATTTTTTTTAAAGAGAGAGTGAGAGAGGGAGAGAGAGAGAAAGAGAGAATTTTAATATTTAATTTTTTAGTTATCGGCGGACACAACATCTTTGTTTGTATGTGGTGCTGAGGATCGAACCTGGGCCACACGCATGCCAGGCGAGCGTGCTACCGCTTGAGCCACATCCCCAGCCCGAATAATGCTTCATTTTTTAAGATACTGACTTAAAAAGGCTATCTTATTTCACGGAGCATAGTATGAGCTGAGTGGTGAGAGTGAGAAGGACTTGAATTACAAATATTCTAAATTGTCATACCTAAATACCTGCTATCCTGATCTCAGAGGTCCATGACAGCTATTTCTCTCACTCCATGACCCTAGGCCACAAGAGATAATTTTCTTAATGAAGTTATGAACATGGGATGGTCCAAGACTATGGACCATACAGGCAGGAGTGTTGATTTTGTGGATATTCACAGAATGCAGTGTGCAGTCCCATGTCTTTGCAGGTTTTGTAGACATAGTTCCTGGACTCAGTCCTGGCGCTGCTCTGCAGAGAGATGTCGCTATGCAGAGGGGGCTGTGTGTGGTGACTGGGATATCTTGTGGGATATCTTGTTTATCCAGCACACATACAGTGTGGGATATCTTGTTTATCCAGCACACATACAGAATATTCATTCATCTGCATCCATCTCTTAGATCACTGTGTGGAGAACTGAGGATGTATTATAATCTGATACTTCTTTTATGTTTTATTTTTAATCAGTTTTTGTATCCCTGCACAATTATCATTAACGTACCTTCACTTTGTAAATACCTGGTATATAAAACTTCACTTGCAGATCTGTGTAAGATGGATTGTCCTAAACCTCCATGTTTGTAATATTTTTGTACCCAGCTCACATGCTACCAAGTCTTTAACCAAGAACACTATTAGTGAATGCACTAATTTTTGTTCTTGGCCATGGATAACAGAATTACAGAATGTGAGAGTCAACAAAAATACATGGTCCCAAAGAATTCTCAATGAAGTCTCTAGAAAGAAAAGAACTCAATTATCACAGGTTTCTCTCAAACACTTGAAAGTACATTTGTCTTTTAAAAACTTGAAGAATAAAACCCTGTACCAAGAAAAATACACTGCTGAAAGCAGAAATGTGATCTTATTTTCCCTGTCTAGACATTTTATAATCTTGACCTGTAAGTCCAGAACTTATGTTTTCTTTTTTTAATATTTACTTTTTAGTTATAGGTGGGTACAATATCTTTATTTTATTTTTACATGATGCTAGGATCAAACCCAGTGCCTCATGAATGCTAGGTGAGTGCTCTACCTCTGAGCCACAACCCAAGCCCCTAGAACTTATGTTTTCTAAAAGGGTTTTGGTGAGATCCTACAGGTACACAGCCAGACATTGTCTGGAAATGGAGCCATCTTGGGCATGTCAGGCTCAGTTACTTATCTTTGAAGAAGTGGTTACTGACATGCAAGCTGATGGTGGGTAATAGGGAGTCTGATGGTGAGGAAGAAAAAGGAGGAGAGATGTACATAAATGAAAGTACTACAGTGAATCTCAGCATCATATATACCCACAAGGCCATAATTAAAAAAAAAAAGAAAGAAAACTGTACCACAATTTCTTTCTCCATTCATCTGTTGAAGGGCCCAGAACTGAAGAATATCATGCTAAGCAAAATAAGAAAAAGGCTAAATGTTTTCTCTGATATGTGGATGCTAATTCACAATAAGGGATGGGGGGAGAATAGAGGTACTTTGGATTAGATAGAGGGGAATGAAGGGAGGGGAGGGGGGTATGGGGGTAGGAATGATAGTAGAATGCATTGGACATTATGACCCTATGTACATATATGATTACATGACCTGTGTGATTCTACATCATGTACAACCAGAAGAATGAGAAGTTATATTCCATTTATGTATGTTGTATCAAAATGAATTCCACTGTCATGTATAACTAATTATAATAAATTAAAAATTTAAATAATAAAACTATAGGTAAATAGCACAATGATCATTAGAGGGAAGTAAACAGGGGAGGGAGGAAGGAAGGGAAAGGGGAAGTGCTGGGGACTAAAATAGAACAAATTATATTCCATACTTTTATAATTATGTCAAAATAAATCCTATTTCATATATAACTAAAAATAATCAATAAAAAGAAAGAAAGCCAATTCTAGGAGCTTGATGGTATCTTCCTGAAAAAGGTTAACCTGTGTTTGGAAAGGTGGATAGATAAGCAAGCTGCTTTGCTATATTCTCCCTACACATTCATTTATCCATGGACCAAGATTTGTTGTTTTTGTTTTGATGCTTCTTTTTATACCAAAATAAAAATCTTAAAACATTTTCATTTTGAAATAATTTTAGTTTAACAAAAATTTGCAAAGACAATGGAAAGAGTTTTATAAAACAGTGCCTGTAATGGTAAATTTTACATACCTGTAGTATATTTCTGAAAACAAACTGACAGTGGTACAAAATTATTAGCTGAAGCACTGACTTTCTTTAATTTTCACTGATGTGGCATTTTTATGTTCAAGGGATCTAATTCAATATGCCACATTACATTTTTGTGGTTGAATATATTATTTTGGTGTGTAACAAATTATCACATAGCTCAGTGGCTCAATACCACATACATTACTCAGTTTCTTTGGGATATGAACCAGATGTGCATGTCGGGAGATATGGAGGACTCTACTGAATGTTCACCTGGGAATGTATTCCCTCTTGAGCTCACGGGAGAGTTGCTAGGAATTCATACCTTGCACAGTTTGAGATGACTTTACTAGTGAGTCACTCCAAATTTTTGAAGAATTAATAACAACTACTCAATAACATTTCTTCTATGAAGAAAAAATGCAATTTCTAATGCATTCTATGTCAATTTGCCCTGATGCCATATCTAGACAAAACATTACAAGAAAGGAAAATTACAGAATGGTATGCCTTGTAAAAGACAGAGACAAACATCCTCAAAAAGCAGATAAATATGTGTAACCCAATTTAAAACACAATGTATACACGTGTCAAAATTTTCAATGTAATCCATTAATATGTACAATACCTAATGTTTCTATAAATCACTTAAGAATTTTAAAAGTTTAAAATCCTCAATGTAATAGAAAAAAAACCCACTAATGTGAAAATAATTGCATACTATGAATAAGGATAGTTATGCCAGGAATACTAAGAAATTCAATGCATGAGAAAAAAAGTTTATTGCCCTAAATTAATAGAATGAAGAATCCAAATCATATAATCATCTTAAAAAATGCAGAATAAGCACTTGGCAATCCAAAACCCTTTCATGATAGAAGCATGAAACAAATTTGGCATGAAAGGAAATTTGTTTTTTCACTTAACAAGGGCATTGATAAAAACTCAGTTGACATTAAAAATTCTACTGAAAGGCTCAGTAATTTCCCCAGATTAGAAAAAAAAGGATACTCTCTTTTAAATTCCTATTCACAATCATACTGGAAGGTTTAGTGAGGGTAAGTGGGCTAGAAAAATAAATAAAGCACATACAAATCAGAAAGGAAGTCAAACGTCTGTCTGTAAATGGTAAGGTCTTGTGTACATAAAACAACAAATATTCTGCTAAAATAAATGAAAACATATTGAGTAATATTTCAGTGCACAATGTCAATATATTATCAATTAACAATCTAAAAATGAAAGAAAATAAGCTCATCTAAATATCATTAAAAAGGAAATATACTTGGAGAAAATGTATTGAAAGAAATTTAAGAAATTCTAAATAGATTAGAAAGAAATTCTGTGTTCACTGATGAGATGCTTAATATCATTAAGATGACAAAAATTGACCAAAATTAACCCTTACGTTTAGTTACCCATTTTTAAATGATGTTACAAGGTTGCCAGGATAATTCAATATGGAAAAACAGTTTTTCAACAAATGTTTTTGGCATAAATAGATATGCATATGCAAAATTGAACTCCTCTCATTCCATGAACAAAGTTCACTTAAAATGCATAGTCCTTAATGTAAGGTGCAAAACTTTCATATATACTTATGTGTTTGTGTTTGTATATATGTATATAAACAAATCTGTATATGTACATATACATATTTTCAATGTATTTATGTTCATATCTTTAGTGACTCAGTAGTCATCTTTACTAGTACATATATATGTATACAAATAAAATATACATATATATGTATGTGTGTGTATCTCTCTCACATGCTCGCTCACTCTGTCTCTACACACACACACACACACACACACACACACACACATATATTTGGAAGTTCCCAAGGAGGAATGCAAATGAAGTAAGTATTATAAATATATGTGATAACCTTATTGAAGAAGTAGAAGAATAGGGCCTACAATATATATAATTTACAAAACTAGTGAATAGTTAAGTCTAAAGATCACAGGACCTGTATACAGGCATTGCACTTCAGTTAGTAGAGTTGTTTCCCATTGGTGTATATATTACCAACTTTATTTTGGAATGGAATAATTAAATAAATGAAGCCAACTTTCTTACTGTTAGGATGTGGGTTATGTGCAAATAACTGGGAATAGGTAGATTATCATGTGGTATTTGATTAGGTCATGTGATGCTGGTGTTAGTAGGAATTGATGTTTAACTTAATATAAATACATATGGACATATGTAAAATATTTATAGATATGTGTGTATGTGTATGTATACATAAATATATTTGTTTGCTCTATTAGCTGACATGGTTTTGAATCAATAGATTCCTAATCTGTATTCCTTATTTCCACCTGGACAATTTTCCTTTCTTAAACCAAGTTTTAACTGTTATTCTATAAGATTTAGATCTGTTAATTTAGGTCCCTTTATCTAAATATTTTGAGATCCTTATTACTCTATTTCACTACTTTTACTATGTAGGGGTGTGTGTGTGTGTGTGTGTGTGTGTGTGTTATCAGTCTTCCTGCCACTGAGGGTGATGTGAACTGTAGCCATGAATCTGGATCAAAATCTGATTCAGGACAATCAGAAACTCAATATTAAGGTATTCATGAATTAATTTCTTAATCAGTTTCAGTGCTGTCCTATTATTATGTAAATTATTTTTTTGCCTTTATTATTTTAGAAGGGGTTTTCTTTAGGTCTATCTAAATTTTTTTTAAACATTTATTTTTTATTTGTAGGTGAACACATACCTTTATTTTTTTTATTTTTAATTGGTGCTTAGTATTGAACCCAGTGCCTCACACATGTTAGGCAAGTGCTCTACCCTTGAGCCACAACCTCAGGCCCCATCTAAATTTTAATTAATATACAGCGGATGACCCACAGACTTTTACAGACAGTGTGTACAGATGTATTCTAACCTTCCTTCTAGTATTACAAATGCCTGTTCACTTGTCTCTCTTGCTCTGTGACTCCTATTGTTCCTTATTTACCTTAGTATTGTCTACTAGAATTATAAAGTAAGGGGTACAGTAATTTCAAAAGGAATGAAACAAGATTTAATGAAGAAAAAGATGGATTTATTTCATCATATAAAAAACAAAAATTGGAAAATATTTAAATCTATGGCATGTAGGGCACTATGCACGGAACAAAGAACGTTGAGACCTGAGAGATGGCAAATGATGACTGGCCCTCCTATTGCTTTAGTTCAGTGTTTCCAGAGTGTCCAGGTTATAGTTATGGGTTTTGGAAGACACTTTGAAGTGTAGAGGCAGAACTCGGAGTCTGGAGAACAAGTTGCCTGATTTCAATAAGACATTCTCCGTGGACAGGTGATTAAAAGGGGAGAGAGTAGCCATGAAAGCTATTATATACACACTGTGTTACTATGTGCTATCATTCTTTTACTGAGCTATATATAGGTCATAGAATTTTGAAGAAATTCCAGACCAAAATGGGAAAAGTCATTTGAATAAACTTGGCCCTCAACTTTCAATCTTACTTCTGACTGCTAAAGGACAGAGGCATGATATAATCATCTTTCAACTCAAGAAAATGAAGGAAATGATATGTGTAAGTATGGTGGACATGAATTTCTACATGAATTTCCAGCTTGATTCAAATTTGGGAAACATCTTGCCTTTATGCTTCACTATATAAATTCTATAGTCTACTTAATTTTCATAGGGTAGAGCGTTGTTCATATTCAGTTAAATTAGAGTGAATGCTACCAGGTCATAAAGCAATAATAGAGTAAAGATTGAAGATGAAAGATCCTTTCTTGCTCCTAGATCTGAAATACTCTGCATATATTATGGAGACAGACAGACAGACACACACACACACACACACACACACACACACACACACTGTGTATAGTACAGATAATTCCCATGTTAAGTGAACTATTTCACTGACAAAGAGCATGTGACATTAGTATATTGATGGAGAAAAAAACATAATAGCGAAGAGAGTTTTAAAAAGACACAATCATATGTGCAAATGGTGTAAAAGAAATATCAGAGGAGAAAAATGAATTTGTCAATAACTTTTTTTGGAAAGTTAATACTCATGGAAGAAAATAAAATTTGACCTTTGATATAATACTACAAAAAATAGATTCCACATAGACCATAGACCTAAATATAAAAATGTAATGTAGTGTTTAGAACCTAACTCATAAAAATAAGTTCATGACCATGAGATAGTGAAAGATTTCTTAAACTGGACCCGAAATATATTTATCATATAAGAGAAAGATACGCTAATGAGGTTGATGTGAAAAAAAATTCTGGAGACAAATTGAATTAAACTTTAAGTTTTCATATTCTTTTTTTTTTTGGGGGGGGGTGGAGGTAGGGCTTTATATAAGGTTCAGAATTGGAAATAATGCCTATCTCTTTATATTGTGAGGTTGGAATGAACTAATAACAGTACAATGAGCATATGGACTTATGGTTGGTTTATACAAATCAGTAATCAGTATTTGCTATTACATATAACTTTTTTCCTCAATTATTCCAAGATGTATCATCTGCATCAGTTGTAAAATGTGTCCAATATATGACCCCTGACAAACCATGGCAGGAACATTTATCACATAGAATTGTTATGAAGAATATTTCCATCAATGCACATAAATTTGGAAAAAAGAACCTCTGAACATTATTGGTGGGAATGAAAATTAGTATAGCTATTATCAAAAACAATATGGGGATTCATAAAAAAAGTTCAATTTGTAGAAATTTCTATTTCTACCATATGATCCAGATATTATAGGTGATCTTGTCATTTTTGAGATGTTATAACTCCTTGTACACATCTATTCATTTCTCCTTCATGCCCTGCCATTCTGCCTTTCATCTAAATATTTTAGAAAGGGATATTATTACCAGTATACATCATGATAGACTTCTATATGTATATTAAATTAAGAGGAATAGTGAACTAGAAAGTTAAATTACAGAAACTCCTGCAATAATGAAAAAATGGAACAACACTCCATGTTTTATAAGTAGATTTAAATGAGGTTGTCCTTTCTAATGGAGTGAAATCTGATTTTGGTGGGGTGGGAAGATTTCTTGAAGTATGAAATGTCCAAAATAACATATGTAAATATATCTCCTATCCTGATGGCAGGCATAAGAAATACCCGAGACATCTATTCCTCTAAGTTTCCTTCTTGCAGAAACTATATTTTTTCTCAATGATGCTAATAAATATGGGGTGGAAAATAAGCCCCGTGATAATGTACCATACTAGCAAGAGTCTTGACTTTGAGAATGTCCATGGAATACAGTCCCATGGTTTTGTAGGCTTTCTAGATATGGATCGTGGACAAGGCCCGGGTACTGCCCAGTAGAGTGCTGTGGTATGCACAGGGAACTGTGTGGGTAGGTGGGTAGTACTCCTGGCTGTAGGACTCTTTGTTTATCCAGGACACATGAAGAGTCCTCATTTAGCTTGTATCTCTTAGGTCACTGTATGGAAGGTCATGGATATATCATGGCATGCATTTTTCTTTTCACCCCCTACAAATCTTTACACATTTGTGTACAACTATCTGCTTATCACTTATTTCTCTTCACTTCCCCAAACCTGGTATCTAAGGGTTCATTTCCATATGTGTGTAAGTAAGGAGTGATCCAAACCGCCATATATTTAAATATTTTTGATATCCTGCTCACTTCGTAGTATAGCATTACCTGTTGTTCTGTCTTTGGGCTTAGCAATGCATAGTAGAATTTTACAATGTGTTAACAGAATACATGGCTACAAAGAATTAATGGCAAAATGTGCAAAATGAAAAAAATATTTATTATCATAGTATTATCTTAAAGTCTTGATGGTACTTATATCTTTTTTTATAATTCAAAGAATACAACCCTTTAACAAGAAAATGGTCTTTATCTGCAGAAATATGATTTATGATTGCTGTCACTGGTATTTTGCAATCTAGACTTTGGAGAAAAATCATGTTTTCCAAAAATGTTTGATTGAGATCTTTCAGATACACTGCCTGGTGCTTCCTGAAAATGAGTGAGATAAGTGACATAAAAGAATCTCTGGCATTAAAAATGGTGACTGGGTAATGGGGAGTAGAATGAAGAAGAAAGAGAGGGAGAGTTCCTAGAGTTAGATGGTGTTTACATGAAGCAGGTGAATCTGTGTTTGTAATGATGGAAAGAGAAGGGAAACTGCTTTGCTATTCTCTCCCTACATGAGCATTTATTCCCTGAGCTTAAGATTTCTTGCTTATGCTTTTGTTTGTTTTTCTAACAAATTAATATACTTTAAATGCAAAATGTATGTTAAATAAATTTAGTTTTATAGAAACTTACATAGATGGTAAAGAGATTTTTACATACTCACCAGCTTTTAGTATTGTTAGCATTTTACATAACCATAGCAGATTTATAAAAACTGATAAAATGGCAGTGATATCAAACTACTGACTCAAATATAACTTCCTTCATATTTTTCAAGGTTGTCCAATAATATCAACTTTCTTTTTCAGGATGCAAGTCAGGATGCTACATTATCATTACTGTCAGGGACACTACTTATTTTTAGGTGCATCTCAAGTTACCACTTAGTTTAGTAGCTGAAGACCACACACACATCACTCATACTTTCTGGGGTTCAGGAACCAGATGTAAATGATATCCATGGATGAAGACTCAACTGCAGGCTCAGCTGGGGAAGGATCTCCTTTCAAGTTCATGTGATTATTGTTAGAAGCTAATTCCAACCTAGGTTGAAAAGTCTTCACTGGTGAATATTGCATACCTTTAAAGTATTGGGGCTGGGGTTGTGGCTCAGCAGTAGAGCATTTGCCTAGCATTGTGTGAGGCCCTGGGTTCCATCCTCAGCACCACATAAAAATAAATAAATAAAATAAAGGTATTGTGTTGAACTACAACTAAAAAATAAATATTTTTTATAAAAGAATTAATACCAATCCATTAAAACTGCTTGAGGGGCTGGATTGTGGCTCAGTGGCAGAGCACTTGCCTGGCATGTGCAGGGCCCTGGGTTTGATCCTCAGCACCACATATAAATCAATAAACTAAAGGTATTTTTAAAAACCTGCTTGAAAATGACACCAACAAAAGTAGCAAAAGCAACAGTGGCTAAGATAGTATCCCTCAACACATTCTATGAGGACAGTTTACCCTGATCAAAACTATATATATTATCAGCCATAAAAACTGTGAAATAAATCCCTTATGAAGATAGAGACAATGATCCCTAATGAGATATGAAACAAAAAAATTCAACAACATTATGTTAGTCAACTTTTCACTGCTGTGATGAAATGCCTGAGAAAATCAACTTACCAAAAGGAAAGATTTATTTGGCTCACAGTTTCAGAGGTTTCAGTCCATAGTCACATGGTTCTGTTACCTTTAGGCCTGTGGTGAGGCAATACAGAGAAGTGTATGGCAGAGGAAATTCCCCACCTTATGTCAACTGGGGAGTGAAAAAAGAGAGATGAAGGAACTGAATTTCTGATATTCCCTCTAAAGACGTATTTGCTCATGACCTAACTTCCTTCTAATAGGCTGCGTCTCCTAAAGGATCTGCCACCTCCCTACTGTACCACAGCACTACAGACTGGTGGCCAAGCCTATAGCATATGGGCCTTTGAGGGACATTTAAATCCAAACCATAACTAACATATAAAAAGGATGGTACCAAATGACCAAAGATTTTTATTCCAAGAATAAAAATGTGGTTTGACATGCAAAAGTAATCTGTGTAATGCACAATATTAATAGTATAAAGTAAACACAGGAATATCTCAAAAGATACACTTTATGTATTTGAAAAATTCAACCATCATTATATATAAAAACACTCAATATTAGGCATAGAAGGGTGCTTACCCTAAAAATGGTATCAATAAAAAACTCATAAAACATCAAATGTTATTATCAATGAATCAGTTTTATCTCCA
The DNA here is from genome assembly GCF_047511675.1 of Marmota flaviventris. Taxonomy (NCBI): domain Eukaryota; kingdom Metazoa; phylum Chordata; class Mammalia; order Rodentia; family Sciuridae; genus Marmota; species Marmota flaviventris. Next base: position 127,897,531 of record NC_092499.1, read on the forward strand.
AGATTAGAAAAAAAATTATGTTCAATACTACCACTTCCATTCAATTTGGCATAGTAGGGTGTAGTAAAAGCAATTAGACTTGAAAGATCAATGTAAGATATCTGATTAGAGTGGAATTTAAAGTCCCTCTTTCTTTTTCTCTCCCTCTTGCAAATACTAAGGATAATAACTTATGATTAGAAAAAAATCAAGTTCAGCACTAACACATTACACAAGATTATTATACAAATATTGACTATTGGTTTGATAAGCTAGAAATTAGATATCTAAACATGAAATTCAGTAAAAAATTTCACTTAAAGTAACAAAAAGGGAAAATTAACAAAATATGTATTTTTCACTGAAAACTATGAAATATAGTGAAATTAAGAAAGTACTAAGTAAATGAGAAAAATTAAATATTTATGGAGCAGAAGGGATAACATTGTTATAATACCAATAATTTCCAAAGAATCTAAAGTCCCAGTTGATATGTTTTTTTTTCTCCTTGGCCACAATTTTAAGTAGATTTTGAAATTCATACAAGAATAAAAGAGACCAAAACCATCAAAATATTCTCAAAAAGGGAAGTTGATGTATAAGACTCATTTCATGATTTTCAAACTTGCTAAGGAAGAATAATAAGTATGATTTGTGGTATTAGTATAAGAATGGATATGCAGTTATACCCAAAGAACTTAAAATCAGCATTCTACAGTGATGCAGCCTCATCAATATTTGTAGCAGCTCAATTCACGGTAGCAATGCTATGGAACCAACCTGAGTGCACTTCAACAGATGAATGGATGAAGAAAATGTGGTATATAAACACAATGGAATATTACTCAGCCATAAAAAAAGAATGGAATATTGGCATTTACCAGTAAATGAATGGAAACTTTGTACTGAATTTTAATTCACATTCCAACTAATGGTGTATAGAAGTTCTCCTTTCTCCACATCTTCATCAGCACTTTTTTATACACCTGTTGGCCACTTGTATGTCTTCTTGAGAAACATATCTTTAGATCTATTGCCTATTTTTTAGTTCAGTTATTTTTATTGTAACTGTATTTCTTATATATTCTGATTATTAACCTCTTGTCAGATCTACAGTTCATCAAAAATTTTTAAATGATCTAGCAGTCTTGCTACTAGATATATAGCCAAAGTTAATCAGAATGTTCAAGAGATATCTCCATTCCCATGTTCAATGTAGCACTAACCAAAATAGGCAAGAAATGGAAATACCTTAAGTAATATATACCATGGAATACTATTAAGCCATAAAAGAATGAAATACTTTCATTTGCAACAACATGGAAGAAACTAGAAAAAATTATTTTAAGTGTAATAAGCCAAGCCCAGAAGGTCAAGTACTTTATGACATCACTTTTTTTAGTCAGCTTTTTCGTTGCTGTGACTAAAGGACCCAACCAGAACAATTGTAGATGAGGATGAGTTAATTTAGGGGCTCACGGTTCCAGAGGTTTCAATCCATGGACAGCAGACTCCATTCCTGGGGGTTAAAGTTAGACTGAACATCATGACCCCAAAGTCCCACCTCTTCCAGCCATGCCCCACATGCTTTACCACTCTATTAATCACAGCAGGTGATTAATTAATTGATTCATTTTTTTTCTCTGAGCTTTTTGGGGAAACCTCACATCCAAAACATAACATCACTCAAATGTAGAATCTAAAATAGTCGATTTCACAGAATATGACAAAATGATAGTTACCAGAATATGGGGAGGGAAGAATTGGAAAAGGTCAATGAATGAGTACTGACTTATAGTTAGATAGGATCAAGAAATCCCAATGTGTTATTGCACAATAGGGTGGCTGCAGTAAACAACATGGACTGAATACTTCAAGACACTAGAAGAAAGGATTTGAAAACATTCACCTTCTAGAAATGATAACTGCTCAAGGAGATAAATGTCTACCTGATTTAAATACTATACAATGTTTACATGTCAAAATATCACATGGTACCTATTAATATTATAGTTTTAATTTTTATGTATCAATTAAAAACTTAATGAAAATAATAAAAAATTAACAAATTATTTAAATGGATACACTTCAAAAAAGCTACACAAATGTTCAAGAATTACATGAAAGGGTACTGAATGCTTTTTGTCTTTGGGAAAATGCATATCTAGACAACCATAAAGCATAGGGGACAATTAAAAAATCTAAAAGCCATATTCCTATGTGACAAGCCAATTATAAAAGAAAAAATGCTTTGTAATTCCATTTCATTACATTCTGGAAAAGGTAAAAGTTTCAAGTGGAAAGCAGGTGAGTGGTTAATAGGTGCTTTGGATAATGGAAGGCTAAATATATGAAGTACATAGAACTTTCTTAGCGAAGTGAAATTATTATGCATGATCTTATAAGTACGGAAACCTGATACTAATTTTTCAATTGAACAGAGCTGATTAAATGATGTACATAAGAAAGCATTTTAAATATTAAAATGCATAAGTTAAAAGAAAATGGATGAAAAATATATCATATTAACACTAACCAATCAAAGAAAAAATTGCTATGTTAATTTCAGGCAAAATTCAAAGCAAGGAAAGTTATTAGGAAGAAGAAAAGGCATTACATAAAGATGAAGTGATCTGTTTTTCAGAATATTCTAACAATCTTTAAAGCATACAAATATAAGACCATTAAACAGTGTAAGAGAAAACTGTACAGAATTGCAAGAATAGATGAATTCCCTATTGTTGTTAGAGAACTCAACACCTATATTGGAAATAAATACAGCAGATAGGATATCTGATAGGACATTATTGAATTTAACAACACCTTCTTTTCAACTGGATATAATTGACATTTACAGAAAACTTCACACAACAACTGCTGAATGCACATTATTTTTTTCTATATTTTAACTGGTACGGTATAGTTGTACATACTGATGGGATTTGTTGTTACATATTCATATACACACACAATATAACAGTATAATTTATCCAGTATTACTCCCAGTACTTCATCCCTCTCTGTTCTTGGTCCATTTCTTCTCTGACCACAATTGGTGTTCATGATATCTGTCCCCAACTTACTTTTCCTTTTTTACTCTCTAGCTTCATATATGAGAGAAAAAAGTATGACCCCTGATCTTTTGGATTGATTTATTTCACTTAACATGGTCTTCTCTAGTTCCATCAATTTTCCAGCAAATGACATAACTTCATTTTCCTTTATGGCTAAATAAAATTCTATTGTGTATTGTTTTAGTCATCTTTTTTTGCTGCTGTGACAAAAAGACCTGGTAAGAGCAATTAGAGTAGAAAATCTGGGGGGCTCATGGCGACAGAGGTCTATTGCTGATTCCATTCGTTGAGTCAGGAGGTGAGGCAGAATATCATGGCTGGTTCTGGGGAGAGATACTGGCCAAATTAGATTGTTATATTGTGCATTGTGTGCATGTAGTAATATGTAATAACAAATCCCTTCAGTGAGTACAAATAAATGAATCAATAAATAAAAGAGAGGAAAAACAAAAAAGAACATTATGGCAGAAGTATATGGCAGAGGAAAGCAGCTAGGAACATGGCACCAAGAAGCAAAGAAAGAGCTCCACTCAAAGACAAAATATACTGATTTGGTTAAGACTCTCATGACCCAGTCATTTAAACTCTAAACTTTCTTGCACTGACTCACACATGAGATTTTTTTTTGGGAAACCTCATATCTAAATCATAAAATGCATATATATCATATTTTCTTTATCCATTCATCCATTGATGAACACCCAGGCTGATTTCATAAGTTTGTGCTTCTATAAACACTGGTATGCCTAAATCACAGTAGTATAATGACTTTAGCAGAATATATATTCTTATTAAGCTCACCTGAAGCATTTATTGTGGTAGAGCAAAAACAAGGCTAGGAATGTAGCTCAGTGGTAGAAAGCTTTAATTTCATGTACAAAGCCCTGGTTTGATTCCTAGCACTGAAGAAAACCAAACAACACCACCATCCAAGATAGATGAAATTATAGACCACAAATCATAGCATAATAAATCTAAAAGAATGGAAATCATATAGTGAATGATCATGGCCCACAAAGTAATTAATTTAAAAGTCAAAGAATAACTGGAAGAATCCACAAATGCATGGGGATTAAACAATACACTTCCTCCCCAAAATAGGTCAAAGGTGATATCTTAATATGAATTAAAGAGCACTTTTAAACTGATAAAAATTAAAACACAATTTATCAAAATATGTGTGATGCTAGGAAAACAGAGCTTAAAAGGAAAAGTCCTGAATATTATCTTAGAAAAGTAAAAGAAACTGAAATCAATAATATTTCAACCTTATGGAATCAAAAGAAACAAAAAGCATACTGAATCCATACTAACCAGAAGATCTATAAGATTGCAATGATATTAAAAAAGTAAAATGGAAGTTAAAGAAATTAGATTTATCAACAAATATAGTTTCATAGATCCTAGGACATAGACATTTGCAAAAGTATCAAGAAAAACAGACCACCTCAAGGATTACCCTTGTTTATGTGTATGCAGAAGTTTACAGCCAGGGAAATTAGGCCAGAAAAATACATATAGGTCAACCAGATTTTAAAGATTAAAAACTTTATATTACAAAATGTCATAATGTGTGTTTTAGTCACCTTTTTCACTGCTGTGACCAAAAGATCTGACAAGAACATTTTTAGAAGAGGAAAAGTTAATTTTGGCTCACAACTTTAGATGTCTCAGTCCCTAAATGGCTAACTCCATTGCTCTGTGCTCAAGGTGAAGCTGAACATCATGGCAGAAATGTATGGTGAAGGAAAGCAGCTCAGGACATGTCACCATGAAGCAGAGAGAGTTCCACTGGCCAAGGACAAAAAAATAAACTCCAAAGGCATGCCCCCAGGGACCCATCTCCTTCAGCCATACCCCAGTTACCTATAGTTACCACCCAGTTAATCCATTCAAGTGGATTAATGCACTGGTTAGGTTAAGGGTCCCATAACCCAATCATTTCACCTCTGAACATTCTTGTATTATCTCATACATAAGCTTTTGGATGATACCCCATAACTAAACCATAGCATTTTGCCCCTGGCCCCCAAAAGCACATGTTCATTTCACCTTTGAATGTTCTTTCATTGTTTTACACACAAGCTTTTTTGGGGCTACCTCACATAACATAACATTGTGTATAAAATTCTTAAGGAATCTGGGGCTGGGGTTGTGGCTCAGCAGTAGAGTGCTCACTTAGCAAGTTCAAGGCCTTGAGTTAAATCCTCAGCATCACATAAAAATAAATAAATAAATAAAATAAAGGTATTGTGTCCAACTACAACTGAAAAACATAGATATTTCAAAAAAAATTCTTAAGGAATCTCACTAAAAATAATAGAACCCAAAATGAATTTAATAAAGTTTATGAATACAAGTTGAAAAAAAATCAATTGTACCTCTAGGTACTAGCAATTAATAGAAAAATGGAGCTCAGAAATCACTTCATTTTAAAATGCCACAAAAAGGAAATACACTTATGGATAAACTTAACAAAATAAATATAAGATGGGTACACTAAACACTGCAAAATTTATTATGAGCAATTAGAGAATTCCATAGTACGTGTAAGAATCATCTTGTAATTGGAACACTTACTATAGTTAGGATGGCAATTCTTTCAAAATGGATGCAGAGATTCAGTAAATTCTTGTGTAAAACCTAGCTTCACTTAAAATATTAATTGATAAGATGATTATAAAATTTATATAAAAAGGCCAGTGTTATAGTCAGCCAAAACAATCTTGAAAAATAAAGATAAAGTTGGACTACTCAATTCACAACTCCTGATTTCAAAGCTTACTATAAACCTGTACTAATTAAGATATTGTGATACTGGTGTAATGATAGACATATAGGTCAAAGCAGTGGAATTAAGTATAAAAAGTAACACATATTTATGTCAAACTGATTTTACAAGTTTGCAAACACAATCAATATGGAAAAGTTATTATAATGTTCCTTGGATAAGTAGATAGCCACATGTAAGCTGATCTCGCTCAATCCATATTACATAATTGACTCAAAGTAGATCATAGATCTCCATGTAACAGATATAACTTTAAATCTCACAGAAGGGAACATAAAAACATGTCTTTATGGCCTTAGGTGAAACAATAATTTTTAAAAAGTATAAAAAAATATTTATGCCAGGTGAAAGATCTAAAAATTATTACTAGAGTTAAAAACTTTTGTAATTCACAGTACTTCAAGACAACCCCTCAAAAGGGGAAACATGTTTGCAAATTATGTAGTTGATAGGATTATATTGTCTAGAATACATTAGCATTCTTATCACTCAAAATCAAGAAGGGAATATCCTAATAAAGCATAGAAAGACAAATAACACAAATTTTCTTTCATATGTGGAGATTAAAAAATGGTCTAAATGCAGAACAATGTAATTACTAGAGGCATGAAATGGTGGAAAGGAGGAAATAAACAGAGGATGACTAATGGGTACCAAACACAGTTAGATAGAAGGAATAAATTTTAGAAAAAGTTGTATTGCATTTTCTATAAAGACCCAGAAGAGGAGAGTTTCAAATATAACAAAACTAAAAATAGAGGGAAATACTAATTACATGGATTGATTAATACATGTTGTGTGCAAGTGTTAAAATCTCACACTATATCAATTAATATGTGTAATTATATGTTAACCAGAAATTAAAACTGGGTGTTTAACTTGTGTGAAAAGATATTTATCTAAAGAAGCTACATAAATTTCCAATAAGCATATGAAAACATGCTCATTGTGTTTAACCCTCAGTGAAATATAAATACAAGAGATACACTACACAAATCTTAAAGGCACATTCT